>NC_088226.1:10633141-10853141 GCF_036934945.1 Oncorhynchus masou masou | reverse complement strand
GCTGCTCAAACAGGATTTATGGTATACCTCAACATGAAAGTTGTATCTTTTAATGTGGAATCATATTTTTTTCTTTTGGAGCACACCACACACTTACAGGCAAGCCAATGCTCCTAAAATATGCCTGTCTTCCCTTGCCCGTAAGCTTTCGACAAGTGGAGCAGAACTTGGAAAAACAGCCTTCCAATACACCATTCCTTCTTAAGCAGTTTATATACAATTCTCCTTAACGGTGTATGTTGTAAAGACACACTCAAGCAACTCAACAGTTGGGAGCAAATCATTGCCTGTGAACGTAATAACAACCTTTAATCTGTTCCTACTTATCTACTCTATCACTTTTACTGGGTTTGGCTTCATGTTCCCGTTGGACATTTTTGAGTGATTGTGAACTCAACTTCCAATCTTTCCCAACCAGTCAGCCAGGGAATGATGAGTAGCATGTGGGCTGCCTGGAGGCATCATTTATAATCACCTGCAGAGGGAAGGCCTCCCAACTTCATTAGGGAATGTTGTGGCAATGTTATGGGATGTGGTTTTGGGGGGAGATGGATTGGGTAAACAAACAGGGAAAGAAAAGAGAGAAGCTAATTTTAGACATGAGGACAGAGTGAGGTCATGTTCTAGATTTAATGATCCATCTATGATTGACATGATTGCTCATTGCCATGTTCTCTTTGCCGTGCCCTGTGTCCCTGCTTCTCACTCTCGTTCCCTGCCCCCTCTCTCTTTCTGTCCTTCTCCCCTTAGCAATTGACCACCCCAGACTGAATGATGCCCTTCACAGCAGCTAGCAGTGGGAAAACGAGTGGCTGCGTGACGGCTGTGACTGTGGCTATGGCTGCGCTGTCGGCCCTTGTTGAGACAAAGACAAAGGGGGAATTTGGCAGGCTGCTGGGGCTGCGGCTGGATCAAACAGACTCTGTTTACTGGACGTCTCCTGCCCTTCTCCCCTCTCATCTAGGAGCTGTGTATCAGACTGCAGTCTGAAGTGTCTGAGAGCGCCACTCTCTCTCACACGCATGCGCACACACGCGCGCACACACACACACACACACACACACACACACACACACACACACGGTGAGACTGGAACCAGAGAGACCACACAGGGTGTTCAACACCACCACAAAGGGGGACTGTCACTCAGCTTATAGGCACACAGTAAATATGTTCCCATTCTCCCTTTGCCTGGCCCCTCTCTCTCTCTCTCTCTCTTCTTCTAGTATCTCTCTCAACTTCACTCTTAGCATGGGGGTCTTAGCTTTCCTCTCTCTCTCTCTCTCTCTCTCTTTCTAGTATCTCTCTCAACTTCACTCTTAGCTTGGGGGTCTTAGCTTTCCTCTCTCTCTCTCTCTCTCTCTCTCTCTCTCTCTCTCTCACACACACACACACACACACACACACACACACACACACACACACACACACACACACACACACACACACACACACACACACACACACACACACACACACACACACACACACACACACACGGAGAGACACACACTCTCCCCCTCTCTCTCTCCACATCACTTACTCTTACTGCTGCAGTAATGCCCTGCAGCCTCTGTTGCCCCTGTGTCTTTTTCCCATGGTGTCGCTATAGGAATGTGTTCTTGTTAAAGGTGAAATATGCATCGTCAGGCGGAGAGAACTTCATTAAAGTCGGATACAGATACAGGGAAAACAGAGTTAAGTAAGAAGTCCCAAAAGCTTTCAGTCATTACTCAATGGCCTTCACTGTGGGCACACACACAGCACACACACAACACACACAGCACACACACAGCACACAGAGGAGAGGTCTACTTCTCCTGTCTTATCCGTGTCCTGTATGAATATACATATGCTCTCTCTAATTCTCTCTCTCTTTCTCTCTTTCTTTCTCTCTCTCAGAGGACCTGAGCCCTAGGACCATGCATCAGGACTACCTGACATGATGACTCCTTGCTGTCCCCAGTCCACCTGGCCGTGCTGCTGCTCCAGTTTCAACTGTTCTGCTTGCGGCTATGGAACCCTGACCTGTTCACCGGACGTGCTACCTGTCACAGACCTGCTGTTTTCAACTCTCTAGAGACAGCAGGAGCGGTAGAGATACTCTTAATGATCGGCTATGAAAGCCAACTGACATTTACTCCTGAGGTGCTGACTTGCTGCACCCTCGACAACTACTGTGATTATTATTATTTGACCATGCTGGTCATTTATGAACATTTGAACATCTTGGCCATGTTCTGTTATTATCTCCACCCGGCACAGCCAGAAGAGGACAGGCCACCCCTCATAGCCTGGTTCTTCTCTAGGTTTCTTCCTAGGTTTTGGCCTTTCTAGGGAGTTTTTCCTAGCCACCGTGCTTCTACACCTGCATTGCTTGCTGTTTGGGGTTTTAGGCTGGGTTTCTGTACAGCACTTTGAGATATCAGCTGATGTAATTTAAATTTAAATAAATTTGATTTGAACATGATAGCAGCAGTCAATGAGTTCTGAGCATGTGTGTGTGTGTGTGTGTGTGTGTGTGTGTGTGTGTGTGTGTGTGTGTGTGTGTGTGTGTGTGTGTGTGTGTGTGTGTGTGTGTGTGTGTGTGTGTGTGTGTGTGTGTGTGTGTGTGCGCGAGTGTACTCTGATCTGTGTTTGGAGAGAGTGAGAGTGAAATGTGGGGGGACTATAATGATGATGGCACTGACAAGTGTTTATGGGAGGAGATCAGGTAGAGACAGGTCTCTGTTATCCTCCCATCTCCAGGTTGGTTCCCATCACCAGTTCTGCTGACAGCACTCTCCTAGCAGACGCATGTAGCTGATCCTGCACCCAATGAGGGTCAATCGTACTACAACATGACAGCAGCAGTCAATGAGTTCTGAGCAAGTGTGTGTGTGTGTGTGTGTGTGTGTGTGTGTGTGTGTGTGTGTGTGTGTGTGTGTGTGTGTGTGTGTGTGTGTGTGTGTGTGTGTGTGTGTGTGTGTGTGTGTGTGTGTGTGTGTGTGTGTGTGTGTGCATGTGCATGCGTGTGCGTGCGTGCATGTGTACTCTGACCTGTGTTTGGAGAGAGTGAGAGTGAAATGTGGGGGGACTATAATGATGATGGCACTGATAAGTGTTGATGGGAGGAGATCAGGTAGAGACAGGTCTCTGTTATCCTCCCATCTCCAGGTTGGTTCCCATCACCAGTTCCGTTGACAGCACTCTCCTAGCACATGTAGAGTACAGCAGGCTGAGGATGGGAGAGTTATGACTATAGCTATGCCTACAGGGGCTAGTATGTTCTAGATCCCCAGAGGTGCTTTGTTTTTCTCATCATACTGCACATGACTGATTGACAGTTCTTATTCTCCCATATCATATCTCTGCCCTTGATTCCCACGCTAAAGCTAAAGCAACAGGTCTGATGGGAACATTCCAGAATAGAAGGACAAACACACTATTAGGTCCCAGAATGCTTGCGGTGTGTACAAAAACTATCCCTGCCCTGTCACAGACAGAGAAAAAATGAAAAAGAGAATGTGAGAGAGAGAGATTTCTCAGGGCGACCTTCCTGCTGTTCCATGTTATGTTGAAATGACAACATGGGGCGGATGAAGTTCTCACAGCAAAACGCTTCTAGTCCGACCAAGGCCACTCCATCGGCCCTTATCTCTCCCACATCGATCCCCACTGGGGAGCACACGGTTCCCACACACACTCCCAGGCAGTGTAAACAATTAGACGACTGCCATCTGCGGCTCACACTCCCCTAACTGAAGGTCTGGCCTGGGAGAGACCCTGTCTGGGACAGACATACTGCTCGGTGCTCACTGCCCTGTGTTCAGCACCAGGAGCAGCTCTACTGGGTCACAGGAGGGTGGGAGGCAGAGTGGCAGGGCACTTCAGGTACCCTTTTTACACTACTGAGTCCAGCCAAGCTGCGCTGGCCAAGGTTCTGCATCCACCGTAGTTGCTGGAGCCATGCTGGAAAAGACCCACGTAAAAAAGGAAATATCCTCGCAAGAACAGTATGATTCAAGCTAGAAGCAATAGTTGAAGAGGGCATTAGTGTCTGGTGATGGAGGTGAGGCAGAAGGAGAGGCAGGGGAAGCAGATGAGACAAGGATGAGAGGGCTGGTATCTGGCTGGTATCAGTGGCCATGCAGCCGCCTGAGAAGAGAAGAGCAGGGAGGATTTGGAAAGGAGGTGCTGGATATTATTGAGCTTAGGAGACAGAGGCAACATTGTTCCAGCCAGGGCAGAGCAGGGTGGTGTAGTGTACTATTTGCCAGGCTGGGTTTAGCGTTTAGCCAGGGTAGTAAAGCCAGCCAGCCATGTTCACAACAGACCATATGTTTCTGTCATCAGGAGGATCAGATGCCCTGGCAGAGGCTCCCTCTCAGGGTTGGTGGCTGGACCAGTTTAAGAGCTGGAGCCTCTGGAAGGAGGCAGAGTGCGCAGACCGAAGGATCCATCAGGCAATCGGGTTGTAGAAAAGGGTGAGGATGGTTGATGAGTCAGGTTAAAAGGAGAGGAAATAGTTCATATGTTCACCAAACATTCCAAGAGCGTTTACAGACCAATGACTGGTACACACAGACAGAACACCACAAATACCTCAATATCGTGTCACGTTTTGGGCCGCAGCGAAAGTTCACCTGCTCTAAAGCTGCACTCAACCTAAAGCCACTCCAACATCCTACTACTCATCTTTCACCTTTTCAAAAGAGCCCTGCCCTTGACTTGAATAGACCGACTTTACCTCACTTTATGACAATACCAGTTCTACCATCGTCTCTTCAGTCTTGTATATTGCTTCACTCAATTGTAATAGCTTTTCAGAACAGAGAAATCTGGAAGGACAAATTCTGAGAGATCTGAGGGTCTGACGGTCAGATGTTAATCACCCCGTATATACTGTATACTCAGAATCTGCCCCTCATTCACCTTTCCACTCTGCACTCCTCTCCAACAAATGACCTGATGGAAATGTGCTGTCTGAGGAAACGCGGCTGAGAGGTAAATCCAGTCAGTATATTAATAGTTCCTGAACCAGAGCAATCTGAAAAAGTCACTTCATGATGTGAGGTGAATAAACAACTGGTGGAGACTATAATACTGTTCTTTCCCTCTCCCCTCCCTCTCTCTCATTCCAATGTGTCACAACCGATCATTATTTACACAGAACCCCACATCCGATTATTAAGCCTTGATTTCACCGACCGTCCGAGCGCCTGTACATACTTGTGGTGTGAGAGATGTGTTTTCTGTTTCAAAGTTTCACCCGAAGAGGATCCGGAGCTCAGATCACCGTTTCCACTGCGGCCCGCTTCTTCCCTCCAGCTGGATTTAAACTGTAACTCTTACTGCCTCGGCCAGCCAGTCCACCAACCACTCTTAAAATACTGTGGTGGCGGGATCACCTCTCCCTTCAGAGAGAGGCCTTTAAAGTTTAAGGGAGAAACGGAGTGAGGAGGAATAGGATCCTTAACACAGACTCGGGTTTCAGATGGGGACTTCAAACAGTCTGAGCCAGCCGGGTTTAGGCTATTCTATACCAGCCTTTGTAAAACCACTAAAAACCAGAGGACCCCTTGGAAAGAAGAGAAATTCCCCAATATGAGGGAGTAGTGTAGTGGGCTACGCCCCTATCCTATTCCCATATTTGCGACCCCCTCCCCTCCCTTGCCCCGAGCCCCACTGTGATTGTGTTAACCCTCTTCCTGCTGTCGCCCCCAGGCATGAGGCTGCTCTTATTGTGGACTTGTTGGGCTTTCAAGACTTCCTCCTGTGTTTGTCCAACGGGAGAAGGGCTAAGGGGAGAGGGAGGAATTGGAACAAGCTGTTGAAACAGCACCTTCATGGGAGAGCAGCGTGGAGAAACCCCCTGGATCTCCTGGTCTGTTCTCATGCATGTGTTGTGTTGACGAACTCAGAGCACTGGGGTCAGGAAGGAGCCTGAGCAATCCACATCGCTTCAAAGTAAAGCTTAAGGAAACAACTGCTAGAGAGAGATGCCGGAGCAATGTTACACAACAGGAAGGAGAGAAAATTGACAATGAAAAGACACATTTTTTGTAAAACTGCATGCCAATTTATTTAGTCTTGTATTCTCAGTAAGGACCTATATTGATTGGTTTATTCTGAGTAAGCCAAAAGTTTGAACTTTCTGCACCTGTGGAGGGCATTGCACCAGTGAGCCATTCTTTGACCTGTGTGTGTTTGAGTAATGTGCGTGTATGGACAGTATGTGTGCACGTATAATATGTATGTATGTATGTATGTGCCCAAGAGAGATGAGGAAAAGGGAGATAAATGAACGGTGCAGCACTTGCCTGAATCCCAGAGCTTTAAATTCCCAGTACTAATTATGTCTCCTAATGGAGCCAATAAGGTAATTAGGGGTTAGAAAGCACAGAAAGCACACTGGAACAGAAAGCAGCTCACATCTGGGATCCCCCAGGGTCTCCCAGCCCAAACATGCAGCTCAGCCGAGTGTGAGAACCGGCCTCCTCGACCTGGGGAGACATCTATCTCCATTGGCAATTGGATCTATCTACCACACATCTACAATATGACATTAAAATCACTCTGAATATGAAAGTATACGTTTGGGTGGATGTTGAGCATTTAAGTGATAGTTTAGCTTATTTACAACTTATTTTCGACTTCTCTCGGGTGTTGTTGTTTCCTGCAAATGTTTTTGAAATTCCTGAAAACCTTTAATTTCCTCTCATTACTGGTCTGTTCTGTGAGTGTTATTCGCTCCTCCTGCAGGCTGTGTATTCTGTTTGAGGCTTTTCTATAAAGGGAACGTGTGCTGTGAGAAGCCTCCACCACTCAGGATCTCATGTGCTGCTGCTCAAATCACTCCCCTCTCTGCAATGACTAATGCTGGATCTGGTGAACGGATAAAGCAACAGGTGATTGTAGATATGTTTCCCTCTTCACTGAGAAAGAGGCTAACAGCCAACAGTACCCACAGCAGCAGCAGGTGCCAACCCAGCAGGGGCCTTCAGGTGCTGTTCCACTGAGAACAGCCCCTTTGGAGAAGAGAGTGCAGAGAGAGCGAGCGAGAAATAGTGAACAAAAATATAAACGCAACATGCAACAATTTCAAAGATTTGAATGAGTTACACTTCATATGTGGAAATACATTCATTAGGCCCTAATCTATGGATTTCACATGACTGGGAATACAGACATGCATCTGTTGGTCACAGATACCTTAAAAGAAATGGGCCTCAGAATGGGCCACAGGATCTCATCACGGTATTTCTGTGCATTCAAATTGCCATCGATAAAATGCAATATTGTTCGTTGTCCGTAGCTTACAATGCATTTAGAAAATATTCAGACCCCTTCACTTTTCCCACATTTTGTTATGTTACAGCCTTATTCTAAAATGAATTACATTTTTCTTTCCCTCATCAATTTACACACAATACTCCATAATAACAAAGCACAAAAAAAAGATTTTTTTGCAAATGTATTAAAAATATTCAACAGAAATACCATATTTACATAAGTATTCAGACCCTTTGCTATGAGACTCGAAATTTAACTCAGCTGCATCCTGTTTCCATTGATCATCCGTGAGATGTTTCTACAACTTGATTGGAGTCCACCTGTGGTAAATTCAATTGTTTGGACATGATTTGGAAAGGCACACACCTGTCTATATAAGGCCCCACAGTTGACAGTGTATGTCAGAACAAAAACCTAGCCATGAGGTCGAAGGAATTGTCTGTAGACCTCCGAGACAGGATTGTAATCTAGCCACAGATCTGGGGAAGTGTACCAAAAATGATCTGCAGCATTGAAGATCCCCAAGAACACAGTGGTCACCATTATTCTTAAATGGAAGAAGTTTGGAACCACCAAGACTTCCTAAAGCAGGTTTCCTCCAGACGTGAAGCTTGACATTCAGGCCAAAAGGTTCAGTCTTGGTTTCATCAGATCAGAGAATCTTGTTTTTCATGGCATGAGTCCTTTAGGCGCCTTTTGGCAAACTCCAAGTGGGCTGTCATGTGCCTTTTACTGAGGAGTGGCTTCTGTCTGGCCACTCTACCATAAAGCCCTGATCGGTGGAGTGCTGCAGAGATGGTTGTCCTTCTGGAAGGTTCTCCCATCTCCACATAGGAACTCTGGAACTCATAGAGGAACTCTGGTTCTTGTTCACTTCCCTGACCAAGGCCCTTCTCCACCGATTACTCAGTTTGGCTTGGCAGCCAGCTCTAGGAAGAGTCTTGGTGGTTCCAAACTTCTTCCATTAAAGAATGATGGAGGTCACTGTGCTCTTGGGGACCATCAATGCTGCAGACATTTAAAAAATGCTAACATTTCTTTAAAACTGTTTTCATTTTGTCATTATGGGGTACTGTGTGTAGATTGTTGAGAATATATATCCACCTTAGAATAAGGATGTAACATAACAAAATGTGGAAAAAGTCAAGAGGTCTGAATACTTTCTGAATGCACAGTATAGAGATGGAGGGCAGAGATGGGCACTTCTATCAATGGCCATCTGTAAAATAACTGACCTTTGTGCTTTTACTGCCGGGGCCTCCAGTGACTATCTTTTTCCATCCTGTAATTTATCCTCCCTCTTACCTTTCGCAGGTGTTGTGGTCCGGAGATGACCTGGCACACAGTTAGAAGGAACGTGTGCTGAGTATAACCCCTCTCCTCTCAGACCCCTGCTTCTCTATGTGTGCCCCCCTACCCCCACCCTCCTCCAGTCAGGAGCTTTGATGGTTGAGGGTTTGCAGAGCGACAGCTGCTCCCAAATTAGAGAGCAGAAGACAACACGACAGAGCCCTGGAATGCCAGGATTGTCCCAGCAGCCCTCTCTCTCTCTCTCCTGCAGAAGCTCCCTGGGAAGACGGCTGCAACTGCAGCAGAAGCTCTACCAGGATGCAGGATAATCCAGCCTGTCATGTATGTTCCTATAGGCTAATAATCGTATTCTAAACACACATTGGATTGCCCAGATGGCCTGAATAGAATTAGTGGCTAATAACTGTGAAATGCAACACAAAGGCATCATTTTGAGATTGATACAGGAATGTTTTTATTTTCTCCAACAGGAAATAGCAGACGACATTCCCGCCATGCCTAATGTCTAAGACAAGTGACCATGGCATGTTTGCTGTTGCTATGTGAGGTTAGAGAGCCAGCCACTGTGAGACCCACGGGTCGTCCAGTCTACGAGGAGAGGAGGAGCTCCTCTCTGTCCGAGCGGCATTATCACAGTTCCTTCATTAGTTACCGGGGAAACAGTGACCAGGGTCGCCGGGGTCAATGGGACCAGGAGCATGGTTGTAAAATCCACCAGACAATAACGTCCGCCTCAATAACAGTGTAGTATTCATTCACAGGAGATTAGGCCAACAGGGCAACCCCCCCCCACCACCACCACCACCCCACCAACAGCACCACAACCTACTGAAAGCCACAGGACACCATGCTAACAGAGGGTAGACAAGCATGGAAGGAGGAGCACCTTGAGGCTACTTACACAGAGCATGTGTTTACTACTGGGAACTACTCACATGGTGATACAGAGAGGCTGCCATGAGAGAGGAAGTGGAGTAGTGAAGGACTGAAAAAAGGAGGGGGCGAGAAAGAGAGAGTGGCATGTTGAACGGAGGAAGAAGAGAGATTAAAGGAGAAGAGATGGCCGGACAGCTGTTTGGAACCGGACAGAGGAAGAGAAAGGAAGAGAAAGGGAGAGAGAGGGAGGGCTGAACAGAAGAAGAAGGTTCATCGCCAGAACAGAGGCACAAGCCTCCAGTGAGGGAGGAAGAGAGAGAGAAGGGGGATCTGTCATGTTGACTTCCTCCACCCCTGCAACAGCGCAGCTTGCTGTTTTTCTTCAATATATTTTAATAAAAGTGGTATTACTTCCCCCCCCTCCTCCCCCTGGAATGTCTGCTCCCCCCCCTCAGAGGAAGACAACACAGCACAGTGTTCAACTCCAATCACACACTTTGACCCACGAGACCCAGATATGGAGAAAGCAAATCATTTGTCATGTTTAGCTCTTGGAGTAACCATTCCCATCCCTTCTGATTCAACTGAACTACGACTTAGAAGAAAAGCTCAGAGCCAGAGGTTTGGTCTAAACATAAACAGTCATGTTGTGTCCAGCCCATAGCCAATGACGCAGGCTACGGAAATCCTTATCTTCACACACTGTCTGTACAGAGGTGTTCATGTGGGAGTGATGTATACTCTGGTGAAAGTGTGTGTGTGTGTGTGTGTGTGGGTGCGCGTGTGTGTGTATGTGTGTGTGCGTGCATGTGCGCGCGAGTAACCCACAGAGGAGCTGGGTCAAAGTTCCTTTCCAAGTTGCCTTTGTCAAAGTGAGTTAGCCTTCAGGCATAAAGTATTCCAACCATGTCAACCAACCCCCCATCTTCTCCCCCCCCCCTTCTCATTCCATCACTACCCTCTCCCTATGTCCCTCCAATCCAGACCTGCCATGCCTAGTCAGTCTGTCTCAACAACGTGATGTGCAGCGCAGCACGCTGTGGAATCTGAGACCAGTAACAGTAAAGCTCACCACTCCTCAAATTCATCCTCATTTTCTTAACTTGATGATCCTCACTTTCTCTCCCTAAGCCTGACACAGAGCATGTCATGGAATCCTTTGTAATGAACTGGAACAGCTGCTGCAATGTGGTGCGTGATAACATCTTTAACGGAGGCTGGCGCTATAGCTTCTCCCTCCCTCTCTCCCTCCACAGCCCTGGCCTGACTGGCTGAGGAAGAGGACGAGAGGAAGACTGTGGTAATAACCGGAGATGTCATCTGACACCGCTTCACTGGGCTGGGACAAAAGGCAAGGGGCCCCGTAAAGGATCCTAGAGATCAGAGACGGATTGGCCCTCAGAACAAACAGGCCTGTTGATTTTGGCAGCAGGAGGACAGCCAGAGGATTCACCAGCCTGGGCAGGGTTCACACCAGACCAGTCACTACTGACACACCGACACAGCAACCACTGCACTGCCCCTCCACAGTACAAAGTCATAACGCCATAAAAACTATACTTCAAAAAGCAAACTGAAAGTGTGGTGCCCGAGTGTTTATGAGTCAGTTCAATCAACATGGGACCAAAGGATCAAAGTCTGACTACATCAGAGCAGGAAGTACTAGTGAATCCTTCCAACGCATGACTTCCCTCCACTTCCAGTCTGATGGCTTGGTGCACTGAATGACACTCCCTGTCTTTAAGACTCTCTCTTGCGGTGATGTCTCTGCTATGAGCCATGGAGGTCTGTGTGTGTGGGTGTGTCTGTGCCAGTATGTAAGTGTGTGTGTAGCCTATGTCTGTGTGTGTGTGTGGTAACTACTAGGGTAATTATCCTTCTATTGGGTAGTGTTTGTTATAATTATACCTGAGTGGTGTTGTGGCATTATGTCTCCCTGGCTGATGTTGTTATTGTAGCATGGTCAGATTGATCCTGTTTTCCCTGTTTCTTTTCTTGGGGAAGAGCAGGGATCTGTGGGGCTCTGCTGGGACAGGCAGGCTACCCGTACAGGTGGGGCTGTGGGCTGTGGGGCCTCCCTCTCACCTCAGCGTGGAGGTGTGGGAACCACTCAGCCGTCAGTAGTGCATGAGAAACAAGACCCCTGAGGGAGAGTGGCGTAATCTCCTCCAACGCTTTGCTTTTCTCTCGGTTTCTCCCAACCGGCTCTCAGAGGAACACACACACAGACATCCACACTCACTCCAATAAACAGGTAACCTCACGCAAACACGTTCATCTCAATCAGTGTACATTCACAAACATTAGTCCGCAAATGAATACACACACTCTATAATCACATAAACACAATGTATGGTAAGTATGTAATATTGCAAATACAGGTCTATATAATCCCAAACACAATAAAGTCCATTAGTGAATAGATGAGTAATAACCATTTACTGTATATAAGATACTTCTTGTATAAAGAAATAGCCAAAACAACTGGTGCGCAATTGCATCACACCTGGATATGTAACAACAAGACAGGGCTGGTTGAGCAACCACAGAGCTTTTAGTATTTCCACATGTGTGTAATAGGAAAAATGTCTTTAATATTTTCTAGTCACGTCCATCAACTTCAACACAACAGAGTCTAACCCAGTCTACTGTTGTAATGTAATAGTCATGTGCATTCTTCACAAATGAAGCTAGTGAATAAGGGAATTGTAATAAGTCAACTACAGTCAAACCACCCACGGTGTGTAAAACTTGATAATTGCTAGTCAAGTGCTATGACAAAACTGGAACGCTCTCCCCAGTAAATAACATAACACATATCCACTTTCTCTGTTGTATCAATAGTGACATTGTTCAGCTTTGCGTGATGGTGAAATAAAAGATGATCTCACATCCTCTGTGACAACACTGTAGTTATACTCCACAGACCCGCGCACGGTCACACACCCACCCGCTCAGCCACACACACGCACGGTCACACATCCACCCGCTCAGCCACACACTCACCCGCTCAGCCACACACACGCACGGTCACACATCACACACGGTCCAGCCACACACCCGCTCAGCCACACACACGCACGGTCACACACCCACCCGCTCAGCCACACACACACACGCACGGTCACACATCCACCCGCTCAGCCACACACACGCACGGTCACACATCCACCCGCTCAGCCACACACACGCACGGTCACACACTCACCCGCTCAGCCACACCTCAATTACATACGCACATACAGAACCAAGTGTACATAACTAAACGTGTAAGATGTAACAATCAGGACTTCTGCATGGGTGGGGAGGGGTGGTGTAATACAGATTTTATATGGGTGGGTCTGTGGAGCTATTGGGCTGGGTGGGTCTGTGGAGCTATGGGGCTGGGTGGGTCTGTGGACCTATTGGGCTGGGTGGATCTGTGGAGCTATGGGGCTGGATGGGTCTGTTGAGCTATGGGGCTGGGTGGGTCTGTGGAGCTATGGGGCTGGGTGGGTCTGTGGAGCTATTGGGCTGGGTGGGTCTGTGGAGCTATGGGGCTAGGTGGGTCTGGGCCAGCAGAGAGGAGCAGAGCAGAGTGGAGGTGGAGGTGCAGGGAGGGGCATTGCAGTGGGCTGGCAGCTGTTGCCGCTGTGCTGTGAGGGGGCCCTCAGGTTTCGGCCTATCCCTAATGGCCAGACCAGCTGTCAGAGTTGTGTCTGTAGGGGCGCGGGGCTGCAGGAGGCGGGGAGGGCATGAGAACCACCACCCCCCTGTCCTGGGGGGCGGGTCCCCGGCCTGTCTGCCCTCCTCTGAAAGGGGGTGATTGATGGCGCAGGGTTGACACCATGCCTCCAGAACAATTGACTCAGGAGGGACAGAGGACCAACACAGACGGGGTCCCCTCCAACTCTTTTCTCCCCTTTTTTTTCAGAGGCAAATGCAGGATCAATTGCAGTTGTAATTCAGTCATTTTTCTTATTTTGACATATTTTGTGGAACATATGCTTCTCTAAACCAAGGTTCAAAGTTCAAAACAGTGTCTGTGAATAATACATTCCCCAACTTATTTGTTTTGTGATTATTTGTCAGATTACTTGGAATCAGGACTTGGTTTTTGACGACTGGTTTAAATGACCCTCAACATTCCTTCAGATAAGCCATCTTGTTTTGGGGGGGCGCTCACATCTATAAACCCAGCAGGCAGGCAGGGCGGGGCCGGGTGGAGAGATGTGGTGGATCATGGTGCTCCAGGGCTGCAGTGAGGAGCAGCTCCCTGGCCTTTAGGCGTGTGCTCACTGTGCTGGGTTATCTGTGGGTATCAGGCCATGAGCCTCGGCACCGGGACCCTGCTAACACAGACCTGACCCCACACACTAAACCCCAGGAACCCCTCTGGAGCCCTTTCAACAAGTCGCCAGCACCTCCCGTTCCTCCGCTGAGATTTATAGCCCTGGGGAGGGGGAAGGGGGAGAGAGAAGGGAGGAAGGGGACACTGTCCGGCAGCTGTTCACAGTGGTCTTAAGAAGCTATTTCACACGGAAACAGAGCCATGGCACACTGGATTCCTCCAGCTGGCTCGTCTCCAGCCCTGATCTGAAACACATTCCCTCACACAGACCATCCAATCTGCCCTGCTGTACTCTGCGGCCTCCTTGCTCTGCTGGGGATGGACTGACTGACTACTGAGGGGCGAGTGGACCACCGGGTTCTTTTACAGGAGCTCTGGGGTGTTCCTCTCATGTGGGGGGTGTAAACCCCCATAGGTGGGGGGCTACTTGTGGCATAGCAGGAATATCAGAGTAGAGGTGTGTTTTGTGCGGAGTGATTCTGTTGTGTTCTCCAGGGGACTGGGGGGTGGGAGGATAAAAGGTCCACTGTAGCACAGGTCTACTACAGGGGTTGTCTTTAGGTGCCTCTCCCCTCGGGGCCATGTGATCTAACACTCCAACAGAAACACCAGGGGCAACAATCACTAACCAGGAGAAAAGAGTAAATGAGAGAAGGGAGGGTGGAGAGTGAAAAATAATAATCTAACCGTTCCCCTCTCTCACACACACAAACTACCCCCCTGAGGGAGACGTACACACATGCAAGATTTAATAGCCCGTTTAGAGGACTTGTGTGAAAGTCAAACACATTTTCCCTCAATCCGTAAAAAAGATCCATCACTCACAATTGTTTACTTTAGGTAACAAGCCTCAGTTTCCCTGTGTGGTTGGTAGGTAGAGAGAGAGAGAGAGAGAGAGAGAGAGAGAGAGAGAGAGAGAGAGAGAGAGAGAGAGAGAGAGAGAGAGAGAGAGAGAGAGATAAAGATCGAAGAGAGAGAGGGGAGAAAGTGTGAAGGAGACAGGATGGGGGAGATTATGATTCATTAATATGAAAGAAAAGGTATTTTTGGCTTTTAAGCCTCCAGCAAACTGATTCAACAGTACAGTTCACATTATTTAGCCTTCTAGTCGCTATGTTTGCTCTGCAGGATTTTCTTGATACATTAGGTAAC
Organism: Oncorhynchus masou masou; assembly: GCF_036934945.1. Classification (NCBI taxonomy): domain Eukaryota; kingdom Metazoa; phylum Chordata; class Actinopteri; order Salmoniformes; family Salmonidae; genus Oncorhynchus; species Oncorhynchus masou. The sequence continues at coordinate 10,838,197 of NC_088226.1, read as the reverse complement.
AGGAAATGAACAAACCACACTCAGATAAGAAGAAAGGAAAAATCTTATTTTTTTCCTCTCCATTTACTTATCATCCTGGGAAAGGCAGAGGTGTTCCCATTCCCGCCCTCAGAGATGATCCCAACTTTCCATTCAGAGCAGAGCAAGCGAGGTGGAGTCTTATCATCCCGAGAAAAGGAGTGTGTGTGTGTGTGTGTGTGTGTGTGTGTGTGTGTGTGTGTGTGTGTGTGTGTGTGTGTGTGTGTGTGTGTGTGTGTGTGTGTGTGTGTGTGTGTGTGTGTGTGTGTGTGTGTGTGTGTGTGAGTGTGAGAGAGAGAGTGTGAGAGTGTGTGAGTGTGTGTGTTCTTGCACTACGTGTAGAACATATTTCACTTAATGATAAGAACACAACACCACAATAATAAGTCAATATGTCAACAATAGATATGGTTGGAATAGATCACATTTCCCTCCGAACCCCAAACATTATTTTAACAGTCAAAGTTGTCAATTTTACAAGACCCTTGTAAGCCGCTTTTTGTTTCTCCACCTGGACATAACACACACTTAATCAATAGAGGGATCTATCGTATATGTACTTAATTACAATTCCATGGCCGACACGTAAAGCATACAAATGGATTCAACCTACAGAGCCTGATGATAGAGAGATCATAAGATCATAAAGGAACTGGGAGGAGCTATAAGTAGCTAATAAAGACAGCAGACCTGAATGTTGCGTTTTGATTGGCCGTGACGTCTGTCTGTAGGGGGTCAGAGTTGCTGATTGGCCGTGACGGGGTTATGTGGAGAGGGCTCTAATCCTCTCCACACTCAACAGGCGCTCTGAGGGCTTTTCCCACATAAATCAGTCTGGTCTGGGTGGTAAAGTCATCACCTCCCCTCACTCAGTCCAAACAGCCTGTTAGCACTGACATCACAGAGCAGTGTAGGCTAGCCTAGATCTCAAAGGCCACTAGACTAGGCTAGAAGAGCACTCACTCACAGCACAGGAGCTTGCCACAGTCCGTTTCAGCATTAGTTCTCTCAGGTCATACTGCATGTTACAAACTCACCTTCCCTTCCTATCATATGAGGCATGTAAGGTTAGTACAGGGCACAATACTTTAAGCAAATGTTTTGATAACATCCCCAACAGCATTTTTCTCCCTACAGTCTTACTGTCTACTGTAAATTTACATTTGAGTCATTTAGCAGACACTCTTATCCAGAGCAATTTAGGAGCAATAAGGGTTGAGTGCCTTGCTCAAGGGCACATTGACAGATTTCTCACCACGTTGGCTTGGGGATTCTAACCAGCAACCTTTGGGTTACTGGAACAATGCTCTTAATCGCTAGGCTACCTGCTGCTACATAGTAGTGATTAGCCTACAGACTGCCGGTGGGCAGAAACAGACTCCAGATCAGGGCTTCAAAACAAAACTCTATCTCGTTAGATATACCTTAGTGGCCAATGTGTCTGTTATGTTTGTCCAAGTGACCCCTGCAGGGTATCAATGTGCTCCCCTGGGGTCTGGGTGTGAGGTGGGGGGAGGTTATGCAGGCAGCTTTACTCTCTCTTTACACACACACCTACACACACACCAGGGTGGTCCGCCTCACTAAGTGGCTTTAACCTCAAGCTTTCACTCTCCTCTCGGTAAACAGAACATACAGTATCATTCTAATACGCTGCTGAATGGTTAAAAGCAGACTAGCATGCAGGCCAGGCCGGTGTTGCGTCACAATAGTACAGAAGCACATAATTTGATGTATGTCCATGTCAATACAGTATGTACTGTATGTAGACTGTTAATAGAGACACAGGCCCACATATCTGTAGAATTCCTCAGTGCATTGCTGTCTCCTATAGGAGTGAGGGTTCAAAGGGTAATACAGGGAGTGTTACTGGGTTCCCATCAGTGGCCAGGGGTTATAAATCCTGACTGCTGTCAGTGTTGTTTATCTGATGTGAGATCCCCTCGGAGTCCTGCGAGAACTCTGTCACCAGCCGTTTCCTCTCTCACACTCTCTGTCCCTAACACAAACAAACATTAAGTTCACTCTCTCTGTTTGTGTTTGTGTGTGTGTGTGTGTGTGTGTGTGTGTGTGTGTGTGTGTGTGTGTGTGTGTGTGTGTGTGTGTGTGTGTGTTTTTTTGTGTGTGTGTGTGTGTGTGTGTGTGTGTGTGTGTGTGTGTGTGTGTGTGTGTGTGTGTGTGTTTGTGTGCGTCTGTGTGTGTGTGTGTTTGTGTGCGCACCCACACACATGTTTATGTATGTGAAACTATGTGCAGTAATGTTGGCTACAGAATCATCATGAAGTTCTAAATTCACCTCGTCCCAAAAACGCATCACTCAAACAAACCATTGTTGCTGTGCACAGCCGAAACAACACAACAGTACACTACACACTCACCACCACAGAAGTAGTCTGGTCACGGTGTTCTCTTTAATTCTCCAAACAATCAGGGAGAGTTCACATTTCCAGAGGTGAAGGGCTGGGGCTGGCTCTTCCACTGATGAGTTCAGAGAAAATATGTCAAACCAGAATTTTATGTGATTGAGTTCCTATTTCCTGGGTTAAGATCAGATGAACCTGGTATTATTCCCACACATTACGGGGTTTAACGCAGGCCTCATATGCATATGAACCGAAGTCTTGGAGATGTTTACATCAAAATCAAATCAAATCAAATCCAATTTTATTTGTCACATACACATGGTTAGCAGATGTTAATGCGAGTGTAGCGAAATGCTTGTGCTTCTAGTTCCGACAATGCAGTAATAACCAACAAGTAATCTAACTAACAATTCCAAAACTACTGTCTTATACACACAAGTGTAAGGGGATAAAGAATATGTACATAAAGATATATGAATGAGTGATGGTACAGAGCAGCATAGGCAAGATACAGTAGATGGTATTGAGTACAGTATATACATATGAGATGAGTATGTAAACAAAGTGGCATAGTTAAAGTGGCTAGTGAAACATGTATGGTTTTGCGCATGTGCCAGGTTAAACAAATTTCAATTTCAGTACCTGTGCTCTAAAAACATGGGTAAACAATAGTTTCCTGTGGATATTTTGTCTCAAATTTCGAGTAGTTGAAGGACCAACACCATGGACAAGTTCAAATATAATTGTTTTCAATATTCTGGATTGTAGAGGACCATTTCCAGAATCAAACACTCATGTTCCAGACGGTGTATTTAGAAGTTCATCAACTGGTCCTCAGGCAAGGTCAAACCTGCCCCGGTACCAGTGCATTCGAGATGACAATGATGAATATGACGTGTCATACTCATCTGCCACGTTCACGTGCTAGTCGGAAGTAGGAAACTCAGAAATGTAAGACTTGATAACTGTTTGAGTTATACACGTGCCACGTTCAACCAGTTAGCAAGTCGGACATTTCAGAGTTTCCCCGAGGTGGAAATGCGGTACCCTAGGAAGGAGACGGACTGCTGGAAGAACAGGCATTTCTCGACCAAGCACCCTGCACACCAGCGGAGTAGCGGAGTATATCAGAATGCCATCAATATACACCACAACACCCTGCCCGTGCAGGTCCCTGAAAATCTTGTCTAAAAGGTTTGGAAGACTGATGGAGCATTCATCAACCCGTACGGCATGATGAGGTACTCATGATGAGGTACTCATAATGCCCTGAGGTCGTACTGAACGCCGTCTTCCACGTGTCTCCCTCTGGGATACACACCAGGTTGTAAGCACTCCTGAGATCTAGTTTGGTAAAGAAGCGCGCCCCGTACATTGACTCAATCACACTGGCAATAAGAGGTAGCGGGTAACATGGCCCATGGGAGATTTAGGATTCCTAAATCTGTTTTGGTTTTTGCACGTTTCTTGTTTTGTAGTGTTTGTGTTTTAGTTGTTTTATTAAAACATGAATCTCAATAGCCACGCCGCATTTTGGTCCGACTCTCCTTCTCACCAAGAAAGCCGTTACAGAATCACCCACCACAACAGGACCAAGCGGCGTGGTAACAGGCAACAGCGGCAGCAGGAGCAACAAAGAGAGGAAAGGACATGGGAACAGAATCTGGACTACACTAAGTGGGAAGAAATAGACAGGTGGGCGGCCGACCCAGAAGGAGTGCCCGAGCCCGCCTGGGATTCGCTGGAGCAGTGCGAAGAGGGGTATAGAAAAATGGAGTTGTTGAAGCAAGCACGGCGGCGCGATAGGAAGCCCGGGAGTCAGCCCCAAAAATTTCTTGGGGGAGGCTCACAGGGAGTATGGCGACGCTAGGTAGGAGACCTACGCCAACTTCCTGTGGTTACCGGAGGGCTAGAGAGACCGGGCAGGCACCGTGTTATGCTGTGGTGCGCACAGTGTCTCCAGTGCGGGTGCATAGCCCGGTGCGTTCTATTCCAGCTCCTCGTATCGGCCGGGCTAGATTGAGCGTCGAGCCAAATGCCATGAAGCCGGCTCTACGCATCTGGTCCCCAGTGCGTCTCCTTGGGCCGGCTTACATGGCACCAGCATTACGCTCCGTGTCCCCGGTTCGCCTGCATAGCACGGTGCGGGCTATTCCACCTTGCCGCACTGGCAGAGCGACCGGGAGTATTCAACCAGGTAAGGTTGGGCAGGCTCGGTGCTCAAGAGCTCCAGTGCGCCTGCACGGTCCGGTCTACCCACTACCACCTCCACACCCCAGCCCTCCGGTGGCAGCTCCCCGCACCAGGCTTCCTGTGCGTGTCCTCGGCTCAGTACCACCAGTGTCAGCACCACGCATCAGGCCTACTGTGCGCCTCGCCTCTCCAGCGCTGCCGGAGCCTTCCTCCTCTCCTGCGCTGCCGGAGTCTCCCGCCTGTTCAGCACAGCCAGAGCCTTCCTCCTCTCCTGCGCTGTTGGAGTCTCCCGCCTGTTTAGCGCTGCCAGAGCCTTCCGCCTCTACAGCGTTGCCGGAGTCTCCTGCCCGTTTAGCGCAGCCAGAGCTGCCAGTCTGCATGGAGCAGCCAGAGCTGTCAGTCTGCATAGAGCAGCCAGAGATGTCAGTCTGCATGGAGCAGCCAGATGTGTCAGTCTGCATGGAGCAGCCGGAGATTCCAGTCTGCATGGAGCTGTCAGTCTGCAAGGAGCTGTCAGTCTGCAAGGAGCTGCCAGTCTGCAAGGAGCTGCCAGAGCTGCTAGTCTGCATGGAGCAGCCAGAGCTGCCAGTCTGCATGGAGCAGCCAGAGCTGTCAGTCAGCATGAAGCAGCCAGAGCTGTCAGTCAGCATGGAGCAGCCAGAGCCGTCAGTCTGCCAGGATCCGCCAGTCAGCCAGACTCTTCCGGATCTGTCAGTCAGCCAGACTCTTCCGGATCTGCCAGTCAGCCAGACTCTTCCAGATCTGCCAGTCAGCCGGACTCTTCCAGATCTGCCAGTCAACCGGACTCTTCCAGATCTGCCAGTCAACCAGACTCTTCCAGATCTGCCAGTCAACCAGACTCTTCCAGATCTGCCAGACAACCAGACTCTTCCAGATCTGCCAGTCAACCAGACTCTTCCAGATCTGCCAGTCAACCAGACTCTTCCAGATCTGCCAGTCAACCAGACTCTTCCAGATCTGCCAGTCAACCAGATTCTTCCAGATCTGCCAGTCAGCCAGACTCTTCCAGATCTGCCAGTCAGCCAGACTCTTCCAGATCTGCCAGTCAACCAGATTCTTCCATATCTGCTAGTCAACGAGACTCTTCGAGATCCGCCAGTCAACCAGACTCTTCCAGATTCGTCAGTCAGCCAGGATCTGCCAGAACTGCCAGCCGGGATCTGCTGGATTCAACTGCCTGGCTGAGCTTCCTCTCGGTACTGGGCTTCCTCTCAGTGCTGGGCTTCCTCTCAGCCCCGAGCTTCCCCTCAGTGCTGAGCTGCCCCTCAGTGCTGAGCTGCCCCTGTCCCGAGCTGCCCCTCTGTCCCGAGCTGCCCATCTGTCCCGAGCTGCCCCTTTGTCCCGAGCTGCCCCTCTGTCCCGAGCTGCCCCTCTGTCCCAAGCGGCCCCTCTGTCCCGTGTTATTTAGTAGGGTTGCCGTGGCTAGGAGGTCACGGAAGCGGACAAGGTGGGGGAGGACTACGGTGAAGTGGGGGCCACGTCCTACACCGGAGCCGCCACCGTGGACAGATGCCCACCCACACCCTCCCCGATAGGTTCAGGTTTTGCGGCCCGAGTCCGCACCTTGGGGGGGGGGGTACTGTCACACCCAGACTATAGTTTATTTGTATGTTTCTATGTTTTGGTTGGTCAGGGTGTGATCTGAGTGGGCATTCTATGTTGGATGCCTTGTTTGTCTATTTCCATGTCTGGCCTGATATGGTTCTCAATCAGAGGCAGGTGTTAGTCATTGTCTCTGATTGGGAACCATATTTAGGTAGCCTGGGTTTCACTGTGTGTTTGTGGGTGATTGTTCCTGTCTTTGTGTTTGTGGCACCAGATAGGATTGTTTTGGTTTTTGCACGTTTCTTGTTTTGTAGTGTTTGTGTTTTAGTTGTTTTATTAAAACATGAATCTCAATAGCCACTCTGCATTTTGGTCCGACTCTCCTTCTCACCAAGAAAGCCGTTACAACTGCTGCAATACCTGGCAACTGACTCAATGAATAGGAAATATTAGCCAATTTTTTTGCATCTCTGTGACGATATGGGCTCGCGTAATAACGCTTATTCAGAGTAGGCCCTAAACGTATTTGTATCTTGTGCTGTCACGTGTGATTACAGTTGCCTAATTAGGCCTGTCATTTTCAAATGAACGCTCATATTGGTATGTGTTAGTGTTTCTTTCCAGTCAAGCTTAGGCCAAGTCATTATGTTGCTTATTTTGCCTAAAAAGACACTGTTTAGGTAGTAACATTTCTACCGCAACTCACCTGCTTGCGTGAAAATCGCGTTGGGAAGTCTTCTTCTATTACATCATGGCGGTCCGCAAACAAACGTTTAAGTGCATGCCGCCACCTACTGTGCTGGAATGTACGATCAACCATGATCTGCTCAATTCTGTACCACCCTACTAATCCATACTAACTTCTACCACCCCCTCCCCCCAAAAAAACTCCCCAACCCCCTACACCATTAAACTTGATCTATATGCTGAAACACTCCACCCTTAGGATTGTTCAGCATGTGAACAACAATTTCAACAGTAACATCTGTTCTCCAAATATCTATTTTGCCGTCGCAATAGCCTTTAACCTGCCATTTCTGCTTTCCACAACCTGAGTAGCATTGATAACCTTACCAATAAAAGCTATGAAGTCTACTTTATTCATTATCAAAGTGTCCTTTGACACTGCACATTCATGAGCACAAGTTTTCCGAACAGGCCTCGAAACCCTGTCAGGACCATCAGAAACATCAGCCAACAGTAGGTCCACTTACTATAGGTACATCCATGTCAGATCCATCAGTCTGACAGTAGGTCCACTTACTACAGATACATCCATGTCAGATCCATCAGTCTGACAGTAGGTCCACTTACTACAGGTACATCCATGTCAGATCCATCAGTCTGACAGTAGGTCCACTTACTACAGATACATCCATGTAAGATCCATCAGTCTGACAGTAGGTTCACTTACTACAGATACATCCATGTAAGATCCATCAGTCTGACAGTAGGTCTACTTACTACAGGTACATCCATGTAAGATCCATCAGTCTGACAGTAGGTTCACTTACTACAGGTACATCCATGTAAGATCCATCAGTCTGACAGTAGGTCTACTTACTACAGGTACATCCATGATCCATCAGTCTGACAGTAGGTCCACTTACTACAGATACATCCATGTAAGATCCATCAGTCTGACAGTAGGTCCACTTACTACAGATACATCCATGTAAGATCCATCAGTCTGACAGTAGGTCCACTTACTACAGATACATCCATGTAAGATCCATCAGTCTGACAGTAGGTCCACTTACTACAGATACATCCATGTAAGATCCATCAGTCTGACAGTAGGTCCACTTACTACAGATACATCCATGTAAGATCCATCAGTCTGACAGTAGGTCTACTTACTACAGGTACATCCATGATCCATCAGTCTGACAGTAGGTCCACTTACTACAGATACATCCATGTAAGATCCATCAGTCTGACAGTAGGTTCACTTACTACAGATACATCCATGTCAGATCCATCAGTCTGACAGTAGGTTCACTTACTACAGGTACATCCATGATCCATCAGTCTGACAGTAGGTCCACTTACTACAGGTACATCCATGTAAACTCTATCAGTCTGACAGTAGGTTCACTTACTACAGGTACATCCATGTAAGATCCATCAGTCCACACTGTAGTTCTACCAATCTGTCTTACAGCCTCTGCATATCATGACTGATCCTACTGTATATCTCTCAGCCTCTCTGAGCCTCTCTCTGCACCTGGCATCCACTAAATGCTGCACTGGGTCCTCCCCCACAATTATAACACTTAACCTCCACATTGCTTCCACATTCAACGTAATCATGTTCCCCTCCACACTTGCCACATCTTTTCTTTCCTTTACACTAACAGCATTATCGGTGGACATAGCTATTGGGACCCCAGTGGTGACTCCCCTCAACCTAGCATAAAGCACATGGCTTTTAATCTTCTTCCCATTAAGCTTTTCCATTTGCAGAATCTTCTCTTGCTGTGTGTGTGTGTGGGGGGGGGGGGGCAAATAGTCTGGGTAGAAATTTTATTAGATGTTCAGCAGTCTTCTGGCTTGGGGGTAGAAGCTGTTAAGAAGACTATTGGACAGAGACTTGGCGCTCTGGTACCACTTGCTGTGTGGTAGCAGAGAGAGCAGTCTATGACTAGGGTGGCTGGAGTCTTTGGCAATTTTTAGGGCCTTCCTCTGACACCACCTGGTATAGAGTTCCTGGATGGCAGGAAGCTTGGCCCCAGTGATGTACTGGGCCGTACGCACTACCCTCTATAGCGCCTTAGCGCCTTGCGGTCGGAGGCCAAGTAGTTGCCATACCAAGCGGTGATGCAACCAGTCAGGATGCTCTCGATGGTGCAGCTAAATATTTTTTGAGGATCTGAGGAACCATGCCAAATCTTTTCAGTCTCCTGGGGGGGGAATAGGTGTTGTCGTGCCCTCTTCACGACTGTCTAGGTGTGTTTGAACCATGATAGGTTTTTGGTGATGTGGACACCAAGGAACTTGAAGCTCTCAACCTACTCCACTACAGCCCCGTCTATGAGAATGGGGAAGTGCTCGGCCTTCCTTTTCCTGTAGCCCACAATCATCTCATTTGTCTTGGTCACGTTGAGGGAGAGGCTGTTGTCTTGTCACCACACTTCCAGGTCTCTGACCTCCTCCCTATAGGCTGTCTCATCGTTGTCAGTGATCATGCCTACTACCGTTGTGTCATCGACAAACTTAATGATGGTGTTGGAGTAGTGCTTGGCCATGCAGGCATAGGTGAACAGGGAGTACAGGAGGGGACTAAGCATGCACCCCTGAGGGGCCCCCGTGTTGAGGATCAGCGTCGCAGATGTGATGTTGCCTAACCTAACCACCTGGGGGCGGTCGTCAGGAAGTCCAGGATCCAGTTGCAGAGGGAGATGTTTAGTCCCAGGGTCCTTAGCTTAGTGATGAGATTTGAGGGCACTATGGTGTTGAACGCAGAGCTGTAGTCAATGAACAGCATTCACACGCAGGTGTTCCTTTTGTCCAGGTGGGAAAGGGCAGTGTTGAGTGCAAAAGAGATTGCGTCATCTGTGGATCTGTTGGGGCGGTATGCAAATTGGAGTGGTTCCAGGGTTTCTGGGATGATGGTGTTGATGTGAGCCATGACCAGCTTTTCAAAGCACTTCATGCCTGCAGATGTGAGTTCCACGGGTCAGAGGTAATTTAGGCAGGTTACCTTGATGTTCTTGGGTACAGGGACTATGGTAGTCGGCTTGAAGCATGTAGATATTACAGAGTCGGTCAGGGACAGGTTTAAAATGTCAGTGAAGACATTTGCCAGCTGGTCAGCGCATGCTCGGAGTACCCGTCTAGGTAATCCGTCTGGCCCTGCGGCCTTGTGAATGTTGACCTGATTTAAGGTCTTACTTACATCGGCTATGGCGATCGCGATCATATGAGCTCTCTTTTTCCTATGTCTTTCCACTACAGACCATTCAGATCATTGACCCTCATCCTCCCGCTCCATATCATCAGAACGGCCACCCATATTATTCACATTCCAGCACAGCTGTTGCTTCTCCAACCTTCTTTCCATTTCTTCCATTTTGACCACACTACTCGCCACCATTTCCCCACTCCGTTCCTGCCAATATCTGTCTTCATGTTGGGAGTTCTAGAGGGCGTGCATTCCCTTCTCATACACTACTTTACCTGTGTAGTGCACGCACATTGTTTGGGATAATTCATTCTGAATTGTCAGTGACATAATATAAAATATTGTGCTAATTAAAATGGCTTATACTATTTCCAATGACCACTGCATGTATTGATGTAAAATACATGTTTATTGAATCTCGTTGAGGTGTTTATTTATTTTGACAAATCATAAATCAATCCACCTGTCATTAGGTCAAACTATGACCATTTCCTCTTTCAGGCTACTTAAGCCATTTGTGCTTTTTCACCTGATGTTGGTGGTGTATAGACAACGTGCTGTTGTTAGCCTTCTTCGGATCCTTTTAACCTATCTTTTTTTTGTCAACTTAAAACCTACTACGACAATCCTTTAAAAAAAATGTTCCTGGACTGAACATTTGTAAATATCCTCAACATCACTTTTGCATTGTAGGCCTAGAACACTCTAAATAACTATCATTTTGATCACGCTACTCCGTCTACTCTCCCACTCTGGTCCCACTGTGTGCTCCAAAATCCAACTAACTGGGCTGTGATCCATTATCCATAAAGATGCAAAATGCAGATATCGCTCCACCATTTCCTAGTTGCTAAATCTAATAGTTCTCCTAATTTCAGTTTATGTGACCAAACAAGCAAATATAGTGTAGACAATCAGTGTACTATCTAAAACACTGTGAAACAATTTTCCATAACCAAAAATATTGTATTTTCAGCTGTTTGAAGCTGATGTACAATACCGAAAGTAAAAGACGCAAAAACAAAACTTAAGAACAGGAAGCATATAAATAGTGCACATAGAACAGATTTACTGCTTCGTACACTTGCTTTCAATAAGAATGACAGATCTACAACACACATTTCTATGTGAATTTGGTCAGGTCACCCAAAAAGTTACATAGTGCAGCTTTAATAGGACAAAAAATGTTACACCTCAAATAGTGTCAAGGCTCTACAATAGCAAGTCTGTGTCTGTGATGCTTATTGGATTCCGTTACACACTGTAACACTGTAACACTTAAATACAGTGTTGTTATAACAGTGAAATTATTGTTACAAGAATATTGTAAATTGTTACACTGTATTTACAGCAGTAAAACAATGAATAGTGCGAGTTTACAGGTTTCCAATCCTGTGCCACCATTACTCTGTCACATTTAGTGATGTGACTGATCGGTAACACCTCTGTTGTCAAAGCACTGTCAGAGTAGAGCAACCTCTATGGAACAGAGCCAAACAGCCTGCAAGCTGCAAGCACAGGGAAACACACACACACACACACACACACACTTTTTCACTCAGTGATATGACAGAGATATAGGTGCAGGGCGTGCCGGACCCGTGCCGTACATACATCGGAAATACCAGAACACATACACAAACAAAAGTGTCCCCAAACTACTTTGTGGTACTTGGGAATGCCCCTCTCAGTGGTCCATTACCCCCAAATATAACATATTCAACAGAAATCTCTACTGAGATATATGAGCTTATGACAAGGTTGCAGCTGGGATTGGTCAACTGCCCATTTTGACCTCTATTGTGAAGGTCATCAGGGAAGGATGAGGGATGATAAGGCGGTCACAGTCAGACATGGAGTTCCTGGGTGATTATAGACTCTCCTAACAGACTCTCTGTCTTACAGCACACAGGGAGAAACCCCTCTCTGGGAAGTCCTCCAGCTGGAAAGGACTCTCAACACAGATGGGAGCCTGCCATGACCCATATGGTGAGGTTACACCACAAGCCCTGCGGCTGCAAGACAAAACTGTAGCCAGCCAGGTGAGACACACAAACTCACCCGATCACACACACTCGCAACCTCTCATCTTCTCTACATCTGTCTTTCGCAAACATATGGAGACACTCACACATAGTCAGAGAGTCTGGGTTGAGAGTCGGTTTGCACCCTGTGGCTATATCTGTGTGACAACATCAAAATGATTTGGTGGTGCTGGTGAAGAAATGAACTCATCCACCCACCATGTGTACATCATCAACCATTGTATTCGCTGCTGAATCCGGCTATTGACTGGGATGGTTACAGCAGGACACACGTTTTAGAGGGTCGGTGCCAAAAGAGGCAGGTGTCTGATGGGTCCTAACAAGCTCTTTTCAATTACCCCTATAGAGTGACGTCACTGGCTGTAACGAACTCCACTCCAAACGAGCTCTGCTTCATTCACACCCCCTATCTAGCACTTGCTAATTCATTCAAGGCCAGGAGCAGAATGTCAGTGTGCTACTGCCCCCCTTCACCTCAGTCCCCCGCAGAGAGAAACTGTGTCATAATGGCGGACTCCTTTTCTCATTCAAATCACGCTTATTGTCTCTGTAAGCGACCGGCTCCGTTCTGAGCACACAGAACAACCGAGGCCCTATACAGCGACTGCATAAAACGAGTCCACTGACGTAGGTCTGTGGACTCTGGAGAGACAGGCTGAGAGAAAGAGAGGCCTGTAGCCCTGACAGTAGCAGTATAAAGGGTGGTAACAGGGATGTCTGCTCTCATTTCCATCATGTAAACATGATTCACAGTCTTATCTGCAAAGCATCAAGTGTAAACACACAAACAAACAAACAAGTAGCACCCAGACACACTCCTGTCCGGATAACAAGAGGTGCATAGTCAGGAAAACAGTAGTCCATCACACTAAACTGTAAACATGTTGTGATTCTACAAAGATTGTTATCTGTTATCTTGATCATATCAAGTAGTAATGGCAAAGATGTTCTATGGTAGAAGTTGACATTTCTATATATGCCTTTGACATTTCAAAATGGACTTGATTGACACTCAACATGACCCATGGAAAATGTAGGCTACTAAAAAAATTACATAATTCCGAAATTAGATAGCTAACAGTGGGTCAACATTAATTCATGGATTTGTTGCGTTGAGATCACAACTTTTTAATGTAAGTCTACTCTAGATTGGCTATTACAGATCCATTACAATGCTGAAAAAACGCAATATAAAGTGCCAGTATAAACTCACTGTCTACATTTATGTCTTAACGTGCTGTCATATTAATTAGATAATTTACTGTTTCTTTGAAATTATTTTCAAGTGAGAGATACCTCAATGGTACCGTTATATGTGATACTCTTGAAAGGCAACAAGACTGGTCTCTCCCTAAATGTTGCTAATGACATTTAAAAAACACTTTACCCGGTCCATTGACGGGGTGGCTTGCGGACTATTTGTCTTGAGCGGAGTGTAACCCCTTACTGCAAGTGGAAAGGGGAGGAAAGGAGGGCGGAGTAATACCAAGTTGTTTCCCAGCGCAGACTTCAAGCTGAGAAGAAAAAATAGTTTTTCAAAAGTTCCAGGAGGAGACGCACAGCAGCCGCGTCCGAGCTGCGAATGCTAATACGGGATAGGACCTATACGATTTATACACCGTTTTTACTTTTAGTTGATTAATGAACTTTTTGAAGATCCCAGACACTGCCTCTTGGAACTTTTATCTCTCGGTGAACTCAAAGGATGTATTACTGCTAAGTTAACACTTCAAAGAGAAGAGTTGGGACAAATTTCCACCGAGATGGGGGGGAATTATAAAGTTTGGATATTTTTAGCAATGTTATTCTTGGTCCATAATTGCGAAGGTAAGGACAATTAATTCATTTGACAGTCACATACATTTCAATTAATGTGTATGTGAGCTTTTTTCTAAATTTGGCTAGCAGACAAGTCTGGACATATTCTAGCTTTTTATGTTTTTTTTCCCATTCACAAATTGTTAACGTTACATTTTGTCACCTGTGCGCTGCGCAATTTAAATGGCATCATATTGAAGCACATGCCAGACAACATGCTAGCTGATCTCTAGTATTGGCTACAAATATTTATTTTAAGCATTTCACTTACAAAAGCATGGTTGGTTGTTAGTGCGGTTCAAAGTTCGATTTCTAACACCTACGAAGGCTATTCTAACGGGTTAATAACTGGATAACAAGCATTCGTTGTTGTATAGCCTACAGTAATAGGCTACGAAACTTTGTATTTGCATAATGTTCTTTGTAGACTGATAGTGAACAAGGAGGATTCTATCCTGGAATATTTGCCCCCTGAAGTTATTCTAACTTCTAGCAGTGTTTGAGTAACAAAGCCCAATGTGTTCAATGGAAAGAAGTTGGGAGGTGTTTTGTGGAGGTTGATACAAATGTTGCATGTTCTATTGTGTGGGTGAGATTTTGTTTACAGATTGCATCCGATAACAGCAAAGAATCCGCTTGTCTCTGCGGGATTGGTATGCGTCTCTGTGGGTAACTTTGCGAGGCTGATCGCCACGGTGAGATCTTAATTACAAGCGATAGTATGGAGTGCCGCTGGCAGCGCTGTGCAAGCAAGCCCGCAAGGACGGAACGCGGAATGTAACAATTGAAAGAAAGTTACTTCGGGCATTCGTCCACAAGTTGTAGGCTAGAAGCACGGTTCACTCACATAAAAACGGATAAGTATTTTCCCTATTTCATTCAAGTCTATTATCCTCGTTCGTGGGGGTATAGGGTGAGATTTGTTTGTGAGTGAAGGGGGGTGATGAGGCAACTTTACCCCCCCCCCCTCCCTTATCTGAACAAAGAGCTTTTAACAAATTAACTTTGTTGTTGTGGGGGATGGGATGAGTGCTAGAATATCATTTAACATGATTAAAAAAAGGGCATGCATCTGTCTATGCTGTGTACTAAGCATCCACATATGGCTCACAAACCTTTTGGATGGATGTTTGATGGGGTTGTGAGGTCCAGATCTGTTTGTGCGCGAAAATCCTTTGAACTAGGCCTACTGTTGAGAAAGTAACCTATAGGTCTATTTGGTTGACATCCTGTAAAATAAACGTTTATGGTAGCAAAATTTGACTGGTTGTATACATGGAAGCTCATAGTTGAACTAATTATCTTACAATAACCCTGAACATTAATCAACTTGAGTCGGCTATATTACACTGTCATTAAACAAATTATGGAAGCCATTCATTGGCTTATATGCTATGCCTACCCTCAACGAAACGGGTTGGCAGATACTCGTATAGTTATCCCACATAGTCAATAATTACCATATCAAACCTATTATTACTAAAAATGATTTTGAATCTATGTAAAAGAAATGGAATCCTATCTCGTTTCCCTGTCTACACCATCCCAGCATGCATCTGCATTCAGTCGCAGATACCGCTATCAGCTCTTGCCAAGAAAGTAAACATAAGCGTACCCATGTCAGCGGGTGTGTCCATAAAGTGTCATTTTAACAAGTGGGAAAATGGAACTGTCTAGCCAAGAGCAACATGTTTGAAATCCAGCACATGGCTTACCGGTATGTTGGAATGATTGATTCTGAACGGAGGAGAAATGTAATTTGATTATATATATATATTTTTTTTTTTATAGATGGCCACTGCTCCTCCCACAAATAATATAGGCTGCTCTATCAAATGTCTGGATGAAATGAATATTTCAAACCTGCCCTGAGAAAGGGCCTGATCACCATGGGTCTGACTCCCTTCATCTCTCCTTCCTCTCCACAGGATTCAGCTGCGTGGATAAATACAGACCTTGTGACAATGGAGGAACGTGCATAGACTCACCCTCGCGATGCATGTAAGTGCAACATCATGTTTTATGGATCACACATGTACGAAATCACTGCAGCCCTACATTGATCTAAATGGTGACATGATGAGGAGGAAGTCTGAAAACAGTATAGGCCCAGGCCTATGATTAGGCTCTCAGGATTAGTTGAGGACTTATGGGGTAGAAACGGTTCAAGTAGGCAAAGTTATCAGGAAGCAGAACTTGTGTTATTTAGCGTTGGTTAGTAAATCATTGCATACAACTTGAGCTGCACTTCGCTCACAATGGGCTGGAACTCAGCCAGGTGCTGGGTGGTTATCGATACTATGTGGACAATGGCACGTGTTTAAGGTGAACATTTGACACGTTTAATGAAATGTTTCAGTCTGCAGTCGAACCACTACTTGGGGTGTAATGTGTGAAATGAACAGCACATGGATACATACAGACAGGTTGAATGGAGTGTTCCAGCCTGGACTTGTTTGGCTTGTGACACACCGTTCGCTTGGAGTTGCACCTGTTGAAGATGAAGAGCTTTGTGGACCATAAACTACAGTATTAAACTGGTCATAGCATGACTAAGGGGTTCCTTATAAGCAATTCCATGGATTGTTTCGTAACCAGCAGAAATCATTTTGAGAGTTTCCCACGGTTTCTATATCGGTGAAGCAACATGATTGTTATCATGAGAGAGCCCGGGGCTGCTGTTTTTACTCTCCCGCCTGATTTGGACATGTTCTGTGTGAGCTCTCACACTCATTCACAGTGATTAGGGGTCTTTGTTTTTCCAATAGGCGAGGGGGCTACGTGGGAAACAATCTCAGTAGTTAGGATAGATACAGTGTGATGACGGCGAGGGGGCTACGTGGGAAACAATCTCAGTAGTTAGGATAGATACAGTGTGATGATGGCGAGGGGGCTACGTAGGAAACAATCTCAGTAGTTAGGATAGATACAGTGTGATGATGGCGAGGGGGCTACGTGGGAAACAATCTCAGTAGTTAGGATAGATACAGTGTGATGATGGCGAGGGGGCTACGTGGGAAACAATCTCAGTAGTTAGGATAGATACAGTGTGATGATGGCGGGGGCTACGTAGGAAACAATCTCAGTATTAGGATAGATACAGTGTGATGACGGCGAGGGGGCTACGTGGGAAACAATCTCAGTAGTTAGGATAGATACAGTGTGATGATGGCGAGGGGGCTACGTAGGAAACAATCTCAGTAGTTAGGATAGATACAGTGTGATGATGGCGAGGGGGCTACGTGGGAAACAATCTCAGTAGTTAGGATAGATACAGTGTGATGACGGCGAGGGGGCTACGTGGGAAACAATCTCAGTAGTTAGGATAGATACAGTGTGATGACGGCGAGGGGGCTACGTGGGAAACAATCTCAGTAGTTAGGATAGATACAGTGTGATGACGGCGAGGGGCTACGTGGGAAACAATCTCAGTAGTTAGGATAGATACAGTGTGATGACGGCGAGGGGGCTACGTGGGAAACAATCTCAGTAGTTAGGATAGATACAGTGTGATGACGTGGGAAACAATCTCAGTAGTTAGGATAGATACAGTGTGATGGCGAGGGGCTACGTGGGAAACAATCTCAGTAGTTAGGATAGATACAGTGTGATGACGGCGAAGGGGCTACGTGGGAAACAATCTCAGTAGTTAGGATAGATGCAGTGTGATGAGTTAGGATAGATACAGTGTGATGACGGAAACAATCTCAGTAGTTAGGATAGATACGTGACGGCGAGGGGGCTACGTGGGAAACAATCTCAGTAGTTAGGATAGATACAGTGTGATGACGGCGAAACAATCTCAGTAGGGGCTACGTGGGAAACAATCTCAGTAGTTAGGATAGATACAGTGTGATGATGGCGTAGGGGCTACGTAGGAAACAATCTCAGTAGTTAGGATAGATACAGTGTGATGATGGCGAGGGGGCTACGTGGGAAACAATCTCAGTAGTTAGGATAGATACAGTGTGATGACGGCGAGGGGGCTACGTGGGAAACAATCTCAGTAGTTAGGATAGATACAGTGTGATGACGGCGAGGGGGCCATTAGGCTTTTTACCATCGGGAAAAGCAAAGCCTATAATGCATTAGTGTTTGAAGTTGGACCAGAGCTCAGTAATTAGGATAGATACAGTGTGATGACACGAGGGGGCTTCGTTTGAAACAATCTCAGTAGTAGGATAGATTGTGATGACAGGCAGCTTCCTCCACTACAGTAGTTAGGATAGATACAGTGTGATGACACAAGACCCTCACGTGGGAAACAATCTCAGTAGTTAGGATAGTACAGTGTGATGAAGTTGGGGCTATTTGACAATCACCAAGGATAGATATTGATGCTCAGTAGAGTTTCTGGGAAACAATCTCAGGTTAGTATATAGATACAGTGTGATGACGGCGAGGGGGCCGCTGATTCCAATCTCAGTAGTTAGGATAGATACAGTGTGATGCGGCTGGAACATTCCACGTGACAATCTCAGTAGTTAGGATAGATCAGTGTGATTCGAGGGCCTGTCTGAAACAATCTCAGTAGTTAGGATAGATACAGTGTGATGATGGCGAGGGGGATCAGTAGTTAGGATAGACAGTGTGATGACACCAGGGGGCTAAAGGAAACAATCTCATAGTTAGGATAGATACAGTGTGATGTCTGTGAAACAATCTCAGTAGTTAGGATAGATACAGTGTGTGAAGCCAGTGGGAAACAATCTCAGTACAGGATAGGACAGTATAGTTCTCAAGTTAGGATCATTGATGATGGCGAGGGGGCACGTGGAAACAATCTCAGTAGTTAGGATAGATACAGTGTGATGATGGCGAGGGGGCTACGTGGGAAACAATCTCAAGTGTTCTTTGTGATAGATACAGTCTGATGATTTCAATGATGGGGCTGCTTGGGAAACAATCTCAGTAGTTAGGATAGATACAGTGTGTCTCTTCACATAACTCTGGAACCAATCTCAGTAGTTAGGATAGATACAGTGTGATCTACGGGTCATTACATTTTTTACCATCGGGAAAAGCAAAGCCTATAATGCATTAGTGTTTGAAGTTGGACCAGAGCTCAGAATTGGATGGAACAATAACACTTGGTTCCTTTGATTTTTACTTTTGTCCGATGAGATTGGCTGACAGGCAGCTTCCCTCCACTACAGTCGTTTTTAGGACTTGGTTGGTGACAAGACCACAAGACCCTCACCTTCATGCTACATTTGAGCCAAAGGCTATTTGACATCACCAAGCATCATTCCGATGATCAGTAGAGTTTCTCAACCAGGCTGTATAGTAGCTCACCATGTAGGCTCGGGATTGACCGCTGATTCCACCACAGTAGTCTATACTATAGTTGCTGCTTGCCTGGAACATTCCACACTGACATCTCATTACTTACATCCCACTTCTGACCTGTCTGAAAACATGGCCATTGTAAAAGATCAGTCACAGACACCACATAAAGGTATAAAAGTGTCAGGTGGTGTCTGTGTAAACGCACGTGAAGCCAGTCACCAACAAAGGACAATATAGTTCTCAAATCATTACCTAAGGCAGGTGGAAGCGATGGGGAAATGTGGACTTGTGTTAGTAGCTCCTCAAGCTGTTCTTTGTGAGAGGAGCTCTCTTCTGTTTTCTGGAGCTAAAGACTTGTGTCTCTTCACATAACTCTGCTACCAACTAGCCTATGCTTCAACCTTCTACGGGTCATTACTGTATCATTGTACATAGTTAAACCCTTGTGTGTCTTCACATAACTCTGCTACCAACTAGCCTATGCTTCAACCTTCTACGGGTCATTACTGTATCATTGTACATAGTTAAACCCTTGTGTGTCTTCACATAACTCTGCTACCAACTAGCCTATGCTTCAACCTTCTACGGGTCATTACTGTATAATTGTACATAGTTAAACCCTTGTGTGTCTTCACATAACTCTGCTACCAACTAGCCTATGCTTCAACCTTCTACGGGTCATTACTGTATCATTGTACATAGTTAAACCCTTGAACTTGGACCGAGCGTGTTCATTCGTCTCCCAACTCTAATGGCGTCACGTCTCTGGGTTAGTGTTCATTTCTCAGAGAGTGTGTAGTGTGTTCATGATTTGTGTTCCTCAGCTTTTTTTGGCGCTGTGTGTCTATATGTATGGGGCGTGGAGGGCTATCCATTCATGCGTAATCACCCCTCTGGGTCAGTGTCAACAGCGAGACATAGAAGAGATTCCCAACAGGAAATCTAAATGCCGTACCACACAAAATGGTAACACGCCCATAGCAGGGCCATGACCGGGACAGGCAGTAACGCCTCAGCCCGGCCAATGGGGGAGCGGAGTGGTCAAACCAGTCCTAGACAGAGGCGACTGGAGGACCCACCTCACCCCATCCCCTGGGATCCCAGTGTAACTGGAGAACCACGACAGCAGAAAAGATCCTTTCTTCCCCCAGATACCTGACTGCAACCGTACACCATCAGGAGAGCTGAGAGCTGGAGAGAGGGTGAGAAATGGAAAGGGCACAGGAGAGTGAGGGAGAAATGGAAAGGGCACAGGAGGGAGAGGGAGAAATGGAAAGGGCACAGGAGAGTGAGGGAGAAATGGAAAGGGCACAGGAGAGTGAGGGAGAAATGGAAAGGGCACAGGAGAGTGAGGGAGAAATGGAAAGGGCACAGGAGAGTGAGAAATGGAGGGAGTGAGGGTGAGGCACAGGAGAGAGGGTGAGAAATGGAAAGGGCACAGGAGAGAGGGTGAGAAATGGAAAGGGCACAGGAAATGGAAAGGGCACAGGAGAGAGGGAGAAATGGAAAGGGCACAGGGTGAGAAATGGAAAGTGAGAAATGGAGAAATGAGGGAGAAATGGAAAGGGAGGGCACAGGAGAGGGAGAAATGGAAAGGGCACAGGAGATGAGGGAGATGGAAAGGGCACAGGAGAGTGAGGGAGAAATGGAAAGGGCACAGGAGAGTGAGGGAGAAATGGAAAGGGCACAGGAGAGTGAGGGAGAAATGGAAAGGGCACAGGAGAGTGAGGGAGAAATGGAAAGGGCACAGGAGAGTGAGGGAGAAATGGAAAGGGCACAGGAGAGTGAGGGAGAAATGGAGAGAGAGAGAAATAGAAGATAGAGATAAAAGTGGTAGCTTTAGGAAGAAATTGTAGAGCGTTGGTGAGACACGTGAGATTTTACCTGAAAATCACAGAGGACAAACTAGCTATTATCTCTGTTTGAAATCAACCTGTGGATTTTCCTACCTGATGTTTCAGAGCAGAAGCTGTTGATCAGGTCCTTCTCTGAAGTTGTGCAGCATGGGTATTATTTTCCTCTGTTCTCAGGTGACAGTAATATCCTATCTTTTTTTACATTTTCATTGTTACTGTCCCAGATACCAATGTATCCTCTGTCTGGTTGGCAAACATAAAGACATGATACTAAACTCTCCTCTAAGCATGCCAGAACCATGAGGCTTTGCTCCCTCCCTGTTAGCCCTGTCTGTCTGGCCCCCTCATGGTTCCCTGCTGTGGCCCTGTCTGTGGCCCTCTCATGGTTTACTGCTGTGGCCCTATCTGTCTGGCCCCCTCATGGTTCACTGCTGTGGTCCTTTCTGCCTGGCCCCCTCATGGTTCACTGCTGTGGTCCTGTCTGTGTGGCCCTCTCATGGTTCACTGCTGTGGTCCTGTCTGTGTGGCCCCCTCATGGTTCACTGCTGTGGTCCTGTCTGTGTGGCCCTCTCATGGTTCACTGCTGTGGTCCTGTCTGTGTGGCCCTCTCATGGTTCGCTGCTGTGGCCCTGTCTGTGTGGCCCCCTCATGGTTCACTGCTGTGGCCCTGTCTGTGTGGCCCCCTCAAGGTTCACTGCTGTGGCCCTGTCTGTGTGGCCCCCTCATGGTTCACTGCTGTGGCCCTGTCTGTGTGGCTCCCTCATGGTTCACTGCTGTGGCCCTGTCTGTCTGGCCCCCTCATGGTTCACTGCTGTGGCCCTGTCTATGTGGCCCTTTCATGGTTCACTGCTGTGGCGCTGTCTGTGTGGCCCTTTCATGGTTCACTGCTGTGGCACTGTCTGTGTGGCCCTCTCATGGTTCGCTGCTGTGGCCCTGTCTGTGTGGCCCTCTCATGGTTCGCTGCTGTGGCCCTGTCTGTGTGGCCCCCTTATGGTTCACTGCTGTGGCCCTGTCTGTGTGGCCCCCTCATGGTTCACTGCTGTGGCCCTGTCTGTGTGGCCCCCTCATGGTTCACTGCTGTGGCCCTGTCTGTGTGGCCCCCTCATGGTTCACTGCTGTGGCCCTGTCTGTGTGGCCCCCTCATGGTTCACTGCTGTGGCCCTGTCTGTCTGGCCCCCTCTTGGTTCACTGCTGTGGCCCTGTCTGTGTGGCCCCCTCATGGTTCACTGCTGTAGAACTGTCTGTGTGGCCCCCTCATGGTTCACTGCTGTGGCACTGTCTAAGGTGAACGAGCAGGGTCTCAGACATGTGTAGTGGATAGCAGATTAGAGGTGTAATCCTTCTGGAACCTGTTCCACCGTCTCACTGAGCCAGCATGACGGGTCACTTCTGATAGGTGTAGGGGCTGGCTGGTCTGGCCTGGGCGGGACTACTATGCTGATGCACCTGTAACACACACTACAATGATCCAAGTGATTTTTTCTTCTTCTCTGAATCATGATAACAGTATATTGGATCCAGTACATTGGTTTCAGGGAATGATACTCCCTGTTGAGTCATAGTTTGAGTCTTAGCTATTCTTTTCTCTTCTCTTGATGCACCTGCTTACATCAGCATCCTGGATGGTTGGGGAAAGTACAAAACATACACACATCATTGGACAGAACGTTGTTGTTCTCTCTGTCCCTCATTCTGTCTCTCTGAATCCCATAATTGAACACAAGACCAAGGGAGCACAAAGCCCAGAGACAGACAGACAGACGTGTGGTGCACTTGATGGTGAAGAGGTTGACTATCACAGAGAGAGTGGCCCTCTAGGTGAGCAGTCAGTTGAAGGGCCACGGGTCCCCTCTGCTCCGCCCTGCCCCTGTATGTCTGTGTGTAGATGGAATGTGCAACGGAGGGGCCGCTGGAGTGTCAGAGATAATTAGGCAGATTGAGAGGGTGTCATTCAGAGTGGATCCAGCTGGAATACTTGGGGGCAGCTGGTGGATGTTGTGATGGTAATCCAGTGAAGTCAGCTCTTTGACAAAGGGGGTGAAGCGGAGGGCCAGGTGCTGCCATTGAGCGGCCTGCTGGCCGCATGCTGGGAGAGACGGGCTCGTGCGTGGAGGAATGGAGCCGGCCGGCGGACCAGCCCACAGGCCTCCTCTTCTCTGAACATGCTCCCTTTCTCTCTCACTGCTATTGGGGATGAACGCTCTTTGTCTCTGTGTGTTTTTCCCCAGCTCCTCCAACGGTTTATCTATCCTCTGTGTGTTGTGTCTCTCAAAGCCCACAGTGGTGGACCCCACCGCAGATTGCACAATGGCTTCAGATCCTCTGGCAGGGATGGATGGATCTGAAAGATATGTTCTTCTCTCTCTTGCTCTCTCTCTCTCCCCTATGTCTGTGAGGCCAGGCGGATGGAGGGATAGAAACAGTGGCTCTGTGTGTTATTAATAGCTGTGATGTGACCTCAGTAGCAGAGTGAGGTCTATAAATTGTAAGTGTTGTGTTTTAATGACCTCCACGGAAGCTCCCGGACTCTTAGAACATGATGAACGAGGGACAGTTTTTCAGTTTCATAGGGAACAGCCACTTCAGCCTGTGTGTGTGTATGTGCGTGTGTGCGTGTGTGTGTGTGTGTGTGTGTGTGTGTGTGTGTGTGTGTGTGTGTGTGTGTGTGTGTGTGTGTGTGTCTCTGTGTAGTAGGGTCTCTGTGTAGGAGCTCTGTGTAGTAGAGTCTCTGTGTCTGAGGGTCTCTGTGTCCTAGGAGATCTGTGTGTGAGTCTCTGTGTAGTAGGGTATCTGTGTAGTAGGGTCTCTGTGTCCTAGGAGCTCTGTGTAGTAGAGTCTCTGTGTCTGAGGGTCTCTGTGTCCTAGGAGATCTGTGTAGTAGAGTCTCTGTGTAGTATGGTCTCTGTGTCCTAGGGTCTCTGTGTAGTAGAGTCTCTGTGTAGTAGGGTCGCTGTGTAGTAGGGTCTCTGTGTAGTATGGTCTCTGTGTCCTAGGGTCTCTGTTTAGTAGAGTCTCTGTGTAGTAGGGTCTCTGTATAGTAGGGCCTCTGTGTAGTAGGGTCTCTGTGTAGTAGGGTCTCTGTGTCCTAGGGTCTCTGTGTAGTAGGGTCTCTGTGTCCTCACAGATCTGTGTAGTAGGGTCTCTGTGTAGTAGGGTCGCTGTGTAGTAGGGTCTCTGTGTAGTAGGGTCTCTGTGTAGTAGGGTCTCTGTGTAGTAGGGTCTCTGTGTAGTAGGGTCTCTGTGTAGAAGGGTCTCTGTGTAGTAGGGTCTCGGTGTCCTAGGTTCTCTGTGTAGTAAGGTCTCTGTGTAGTAGGGTATCTGTGTCCTAGGGCCTCTGTGTCCTAGGGTCTCTGTGTTCCAGGGTCTCTGTGTAGTAGGGTCTCTGTGTCCTAGGGTCTCTGTGTAGTAGGGTCTCTGTATCCTAGGGTCTCTGTGTCCTAGGGTCTCTGTGTCCTAGGTTCTCTGTGTCCTAGGGTCTCTGTGTCCTAGGGTCTCTGTGTCCTAGGGTCTCTGTGTTCTAGGGTCTCTGTGTAGTAGGGTCTCTGTGTAGTAGGGTCTCTGTGTAGTAGGGTCTCTGTGTCCTAGGGTCTGTGTGGAGTAGGGTCTCTGTGTAGTAGGGTCTCTGTCCTAGGGTCTCTGTGTAGTAGGGTCTCTGTGTTGTAGGGTCTCTGTGTCCTAGGGTCTCTGTGTTCTAGGGTCTCTGTGTAGTAGGGTCTCTGTGTAGTAGGGTCTCTGTGTCCTAGGGTCTCTGTGTAGTAGGGTGTTATGTGTTAATGTTTGCTTTATTTTCAGTTGCCATGAGGAAAGAAAGACCTAAGCAGAATTCCGAGTATCCCCATAAAAAATGCATCAGGTTCTGTTGAATGTGATTATTGTCATTTGGATCCAAACCAGATAGACCAGGGATTTGATTTGATTTGGATGGGTAACTGGCAGTCACTCAATTAGCCCTGGTCAGCTAACATATTTTAGATTGTAAGTTAGTCATGCGGCCAGCTATCTAAACTTGTAGTAATCACGGTCGAATTACCGACCGGGGGGCCCCAATTGATTTTGTTAGTCAATCTCAGTCAGATATGAGTAGAATTGCAGGAAATTAACTCGAAAACTTCAAATTTCGCTCCGGGCCCCCAAAAGGTTGCACGTGTGGGTATGGATGATGGATGCAGGTATGCAGCCCCCCCCCCAGACGAGTTCAGCGTTTTGTGACCCCCGCCCCCATTAAAGTTGCCCATCCCTGACATGTCATCCTGTACAGTACCCCTGAACAGAGCCAGTTCACCTTGAAAGAGAGATGTACACACATTCCCCACTCACTGGGCACAGATGTCATTTCAACAACAGTTTTGATGTACATTTGGTTGAGTTTTAAAACTAACATGAATTCAACATGAAATCAACAAAAAAATTCACCATGACATTGGATTTAGGTACAAAAAAAGACTCAATTCCCTTAAGTTGATGACTTTTTGCAAATCCAATCAGTTTTCCACGTTGATTGAATGTCATCACACTGATTTTGTTTTGTTGCAATGGCGTGGAAACAATGTTGATTCAACAACAACAACAAAAAACCCAGTGGGCAGTCACACGGTGACAGGCAGAGCGAAGCAGGCAGACAACACAGTTAGTTAGTTATTACTGTTGGCTTTTCCCGGAACACCTTGGGGCTGCTAGTGTTTTCTCTGGCGTCTTCACGCTGGATTAGAGAGGAATGCTTTAGTGAGATTCCTCCTTTCCCCTCTGCTGCTCATCTCAGTGTATTGTCCTGCTCACCTCCAGCCCGTTCACCCCTGCAGTCATCTCAGTGTATTGTCCCGCTCACCTCCAGCCCGTTCACCCCTGCAGTCATCTCAGTGTATTGTCCCGCTCACCTCCAGCCCGTTCACCCCTGCAGTCATCTCAGTGTATTGTCCCGCTCACCTCCAGCCCGTTCACCCCTGCACTCATCTCAGTGTATTGTCCCGCTCACCTCCAGCCCGTTCACCCCTGCAGTCATCTCAGTGTATTGTCCCGCTCACCTCCAGCCCGTTCACCCCTGCAGTCATCTCAGTGTATTGTCCTGCTCACCTCCAGCCCGTTCACCCCTGCAGTCATCTCAGTGTATTGTCCCGCTCACCTCCAGCCCGTTCACCCCTGCAGTCATCTCAGTGTATTGTCCTGCTCACCTCCAGCCGGTTCACCCCTGCAGTCATCTCAGTGTATTGTCCTGCTCACCTCCAGCCCGTTCACCCCTGCAGTCATCTCAGCGTATTGTCCTGCTCACCTCCAGCCCGTTCACCCCTGCAGTCATCTCAGTGTATTGTCCTGCTCACCTCCAGCCCGTTCACCCCTGCAGTCATCTCAGTGTATTGTCCTGCTCACCTCCAGCCCGTTCACCCCTGCAGTCATCTCAGTGTATTGTCCTGCTCACCTCCAGCCCGTTCACCCCTGCAGTCATCTCAGTGTATTGTCCTGCTCACCTCCAGCCTGTTCACCCCTGCAGTCATCTCAGTGTATTGTCCTGCTCACCTCCAGCCCGTTCACCCCTGCAGTCATCTCAGTGTATTGTCCTGCTCACCTCCAGCCCGTTCACCCCTGCAGTCATCTCAGTGTATTGTCCTGCTCACCTCCAGCCCGTTCACCCCTGCAGTCATCTCAGTGTATTGTCCTGCTCACCTCCAGCCCGTTCACCCCTGCAGTCATCTCAGTGTATTGTCCTGCTCACCTCCAGCCTGTTCACCCCTGCAGTCATCTCAGTGTATTGTCCTGCTCACCTCCAGCCCGTTCACCCCTGCAGTCATCTCAGTGTATTGTCCTGCTCACCTCCAGCCCGTTCACCCCTGCAGTCATCTCAGTGTATTGTCCTGCTCACCTCCAGCCCGTTCACCCCTGCAGTCATCTCAGTGTATTGTCCTGCTCACCTCCAGCCTGTTCACCCCTGCAGTCATCTCAGGAATGCTTCAAAAACCATGACCACAGGCTCTCATTTAAAATTCAATGTTTGGAATGACTAGTGGGATAGATAGACAATTAGGTTCCCTCACGCCAACATGCAGCGGGATGGAACCACAGATCACTCCTGTCTGGTTGACAGGCAGATTGAGCCATCCCCAGTCCGTCATATCGGGAGGAGACCACTGACTCCATGGGTGAATCTCAATTGTGTTTCTTGATTCATTGCATCCTCTTCCCTCACCTCCTCAAAACGTATCCATGAGAGAGGATCCATGGATTCAAGTAAACACAATTGAGATTCACTCCCAAGGAGTCAGTGGTCTCTTCCCGACTTGAAGGAACCTGTGGATTCAGCTTGTTGGACCTGTAGATAAGATTCAAGGTGGTTGTATATCTAAGGGATGATGACCTGTATCTATCTGAGACAGTGGTGGTTGGGTCTGAGCAGAGAGAGGAGGTAGCGGGTAGAAGGGGGTTTGTCCCCACTGCTCCTGGGTCATGGGGGCTGGAGGAGAACTGGGGGCTGTGGTTCCCAGGCCCTATCAGAGGAAGTGGTGCCTTCTGACCCGCTCTCATACGCACATCCTGTCTGTCTGTGCAGCTTAAAGCAGCTTCCTCACTGCTCTCTGCCCTCCTCCTTGATCCCTCCATCCACACTGACCACAATACCACCAACAACGTCCACTACGCAATCATGTTACTGCCACAACTCATCATCAGGGATTGTGGTACAACTTGCCTGCTTGTTTTTCTCATGTGAACCCTTCATGTTTTGTATTTGGAATTTGGAAAGAACAAACACTGACTCACATGCACACAGCACTCAGACACAGGGACACAGAGACAGACACAGAGACACAGCCACTCAACTGAGATAATCATCGCCAGTCTGTCCATTATTGTGTGGCCCAAAGAGGAAGAAAATATGCAATGAAGTCCTATATTATTACTACATTATGCTTCAGTCCCTATATGTCTAAATCTCGTGCTTAGATAGGGACAGGCCTTCCTCTGATGTCTCATCTCCTGCTTGTTTCTCTTTCTGCTGGGAGACTACGGCTTCTAAAGAGACATGTAATTGGAATAGTTGAGGTTGAGCCCAGCCGATTGAGATTCCTCCCCGTGTTCCCCCCCCTCTCCTCTCAGACCTAGACTAGCTGAGGAGAGGAAGGGATGGGTTCTTCCCTCAGACAACCAGAGGAAAGGCAAGCACACTTTCCACGACACAGAAATGTGTTAATGTAGCCGCCGAGCAGCAGGGTGCATTAAAGCTGCAATATCGAACTTTTTGGGCGATCTGGGCGATCAGTTATAGATCTGTCATTCTCATTGAAAGCAAGTCAAAGACGCAGTAGATCTGTTCTATGTGTGCTCTTTCTATGCTTCCCACTCTTAAATCTAGTTTTACTTTCGATTTTGCACACCAGCTTCAAACAGCTGAAAATACAATATTTTTGGTTATAGAAAGGATATTTCACAGAGGTTTAGATGGTACAATGATTCTCTACACTATATTTGCTTGTTTTGTCACATAAACTGAAATGTTGGCTAACTGTTCGAATTTTAGCAACCAGGAAATGGTGGAGCGATTTCTGCATCGTCCATCTTTAAAGTAGATAGAGACCAGGCACGGTTACAGAAAGATACAAGTTGAATCCCACGTTGTCGAGTGTTTGTTTTGGTGTTTATGAGATGTTGGAGGAGATAGAAGTGAGGACCTCACCCTTCATCTTAAAGTTCTCCAGTGGTTTGTTGGTGAGAGTGCTTGAGATAACGGACATTCTTTGGCCCTTTTCCTAGCGTTCTCCCCCAGGTTTCTTATCACTGTGGAAGATAGTCCCTGCCTACCTCCAATGACTCTGATTCTCACACAGCGTTTCTCCTGTAAAACGGTCTGCTCTGTGCTGGTCTGTTTGGTTTGGACTCCACATTCTAATCCATCAACCTGTCTTCATAAAAGCTTTTGTTTGAATATATTGGAATCCATTCATTGCTCTCTCCCAAAGTCATTGTGAAATAAATGTTCACCGAGGAGTAGAATGGCCAACTATGATAAATGAACTTGGTCTTTCGATTGGAACAAATGCTGTCTCATCATCATTAGTCACATTTAGGCCTGGCTATACATTATTCCTGAATGAACTTGGAACCAGCACAGTGAGAAACAGGCAAGATATTGGAAGGGAAGTTCTGTCATTTCATGATGTGGAATCATTTGTTGAGAAACTCTGTGAGGAAGTTGATTTTTGAAGTTGCCTTTTGTGCTGGAAAAATGCCCTTTTATTTTCTCAGGCTTTGCAGCAGTCTGGTTCAGTTTAGGTGGTGGGGTGGGGTTCTGTGGTGGAGCACGTTTAGGTGGTGGGGTGGGGTTCTGTGGTGGAGCATGTTTAGGTGGTGGGGTGGGGTTCTGTGGTGGAGCACGTTTAGGTGGTGGGGTGGGGTTCTGTGGTGGAGCACGTTTAGGTGGTGGGGTGGGGTTCTGTGGTGGAGCACGTTTAGGTGGTGGGGTGGGGTTCTGTGGTGGAGCACGTTGAGAATGCTTTGCAGCAGTCTGGTTCAGTTTAGGTGGTGGGGTGGGGTTCTGTGGTGGAGCACGTTGAGAATGCTTTGCAGCAGTCTGGTTCAGTTTAGGTGGTGGGGTGGGGTTCTGTGGTGGAGCACGTTTAGGTGGTGGGGTGGGGTTCTGTGGTGGAGCACGTTTAGGTGGTGGGGTGGGGTTCTGTGGTGGGGTAGGTCTGGGGTGGGGTTCTGTGGTGGAGCACGTTGAGAATGCTTTGCAGCAGTCTGGTTCAGTTTAGGTGGTGGGGTGGGGTTCTGTGGTGGAGCACGTTGAGAATGCTTTGCAGCAGTCTGGTTCAGTTTAGGTGGTGGGGTGGGGTTCTGTGGTGGAGCAGGTTTAGGTGGTGGGGTGGGGTTCTGTGGTGGAGCACGTTTAGGTGGTGGGGTGGGGTTCTGTGGTGGAGCACGTTCAGGTGGTGGGGTGGGGTTCTGTGGTGGAGCACGTTTAGGTGGTGGGGTGGGGTTCTGTGGTGGAGCACGTTTAGGTGGTGGGGTGGGGTTCTGTGGTGGAGCACGTTGAGAAGAATGCTTTGGAACACCTCCACCCTGGGATGCATGCGATGCGGTTATGGACGTCTGCTTTGCTATTCAAACTATTTCAGGGAGGTTTTTTTCCAGAAGAAAAGGTGTTGACATTTGAGGTATTTCTTAAGATATCGACTTTAGTGTTGCATTGTCTCCTAAAGAAGTAGTGTCTTCATTTCAGTTTAATGTGAGGTAAATGTGTGTGTTTACTGCATTACTGAGCCCTTATTTACACAATTGCAGACATGTGTCACGCCAAGGTACAAAAATGCACCATGTCGTCTTCTGACCAGAGAAAACAAGGAGTTACAAAGAGCATTGAGACGAGCAAAGCCACAGGAGTTTGAAATACACTGATAGGCCTATGTGTTCTTGTCCTCTCGAGGGTTAAGAGCGTTTAGTGACAGCTTTTTTCTGCTCAGATTCATATTTGCTTTTCTCTAAGAGGAGGTTAATTGTCTTAATGTTCACATGGTTAATATTCATGCCATGGGGGCGCTCCACAAACCTCCCTCTGCTCGTTTCAATACCTCCATTGTCTGTCGCCAAGCACCATTGTTCAATAAAACGTTGGACTTTAAACTGGGATACTCTGGTACACACATCCTTTTAGAGTTGATCATGGTCATTCTGTTTGATCTGGTCACTCACTGAACTCTAAGTTACCTGTACATACTGTATGTTATCCAGAACTTTACAAACTGTCTTCACAGAACCCTCTGTCTCTCCCAAATGCCCCCCTCACCTCTCACCCTCTCCCCAACCATGGGTTACTGTTGCCAGGCTACAGCTGAGATCTGTTGGTCCGTGTAAGCTCAGGCCTGAAAGACTGTCTGTTTGGGTCACTGCCCCTCCTCCCACCACTCCGCTCCAGCCCCCCCCCCACACACAATGGAGTTCTGACTACTTTAGCTCTTTTATTTGGCCCACAGAACTCTCCCCTACCCCCAACCTGTTGGCTCCTCTCTGAGAAAGAGGAGAGCCGGGAGAGAGAGAGGAGAGGGGGTGTTGGGGGAGGAGGATCTCTTCTTGTTGGCAGTGTGGTGTCAGTATGGACTCTCACAAAGAAATAAGAAATGGAGCTGCTGGTTCCTGGTGGTGGTGGTGGTGGTGATGGCGGTGTTGATGATGGTGGTGGGGATGGTGGTGTTGATGATGGTGGTGTTGATGATGGTGGTGGTGATGATGGTTGTGGTGGTAGTGATGGGGTTGGTGGTGGTTATGATGGTGGTAGTGATTATGGTGGTGGTGATGGTGGTGGTGACGGTGGTGATGGGGGTGGTGGTGGTGATGATGGTGGTGGTGTTGGTGGTGATGATGGTGGTGGTGATGATGGTGGTGATTGTGGTGGGAGTTTGCCTGACGGGGGCTGTACTTTGCTGTGGGTAGAACACTGCCTAAGAGGGACTTTTGTTGGAGGTTATCAAATTTCCATACCTTCATAAATTCCTCCCAAAGCAAAAGCTCGCAAACAAGGGAAGGAAAAAACTTCCATGACAGTTCTCAGAAGTGTAGAGGTTGGAGATTCCTTCCTTCCTGCTGAAGGGGATGACAAGATGGTGGCCCTGCTGTGCTTTCTATCCTGTTATTGTTATTGTCCATCTGTCTTGTATGGGCTTTTGGTTGGTTCACAATACCATCCATACTTGTTGCTCTGTAAGCCGTGACCGTGGTGTGTCGAACCGTGTCACAGATTACTGCATGACGTCCACAGGTGAGCTGGCCTGCGACCCCTGTGTCAGGCTGGGTGATGTATTGTGTCTGAGAGGGTGGACTCAGGTTACCTTGCACAATGACCCACAGAGCAGAAAAGGTGTCTCTGGGTTACTGTCACTCACACGGGCTGAACGGAGGTGTCCTGATTTACTCACATAAATCACGTCTCCTTTATCTGGAGAGGAACACATGCTCAGCCTGAACACAGGGAAATCACCAAACATCTGCTTTTCAACATGTAAAACATAGGAGTTACTAATGGGTCTTTGTGGTAGGTCTGTCCCGGTCCCTTGATGTTGTTCAGAAGTGTCCCCCATAAAGTGTAGAACGTTGGAGTAGCTCAATCTCATTGTCACCTGTTTTGTCATTTCCCAGTGGATCCCCAGCCCTGTGATGGGCTCACCATACTGCCTCCCTCCTCTTCCAGCAGCTATAGTGGTTGTAAGTTCCTGCCTGTGTTTGAATGTGTACTGTGGTGTTTCTTTGCATGTGTGCGCACATTATACCATGTGAATATTTGCATTGTTTTTGTTGTCGTTGGTGCCCTTTTGGTTGAAGGTGTAAAAAGTAACTCCATTGCATGTGAGTGTTTGTGAAGTAATGTCGTGTGTGTGTGTTGGTGTTCGTGCCTCGTCTACCAGCCAGGCAGAATAGCTCCATTGTTCTAGCAAGAGTAAAATAAATCCCTGGCAGAGTGGACCAACACCAGCCAGCCTGAGTCTCTCTGACAGATGTGGACAGATGCATGGTGTTGGCTGGGGCTGAGTGGGGCTGCAGCTGGCGTTAACCCTCAGGTCTGTTGTGACGTGAGGAGATTACCCTGGCTTTTCTGGCCCCGGGCCCCGCTGCACCCCACAGACCTCCCCCTCGTCTGGCTCTGGCGCACTCTCTTCCTCAAAGGTCAGGAGTCAGCCCTCGGTAAATCTTGACAGAGGTTGCGCAACACCCCCCCCCACACACACACACACACACACACCTGCTCTCTCCACATCCCACCACTAAACACTTAACACCCCCTGGCTCTGGTTGAAGGTCCAACAGCTACTGCTCTGCTAGACTACACGACAGCAGTCTCTGTGGACAAGCACTTTCACAACAGTGGTGGAATCCAGATGGCTGTAAAAGGCTGAACTCCCAGATTCTGATAAGGCTGCATGACTGAACCACAGGTGCAGGACAAAATAGCGTCCCCCACAGCCACGAGACTGACAGAACCCTGGTTTAGTTATGTGTTCTGGGAGTAGCATGTTGACAATGGCCAAGGCCCTAGACAAAAGAATGTGTGTTTTGGCTGCTGGACTCTGTGTGTTTTTAAAGGAAAGCAAACAATCTCTCCACTGCATTCCCTCCTCCTCTACCGCTGCTGCTGCTCAATCACAGACACACACACACACACCTAATTTATTCTCACATTCCAGTCATACTGTTTGACCCTTACTTCCTGAATTGTAAGATCTCTCGGTCAGTATTATCCACACATTATGCATCTCTCTCCACAGTCATCGGTTGAGATTCTCCCTTAAACCTTTAACTGCCGTAACAACAGAATAGAAGTCAAAAAGATTTGAGTGTGACTCTGCCCGGGTCTCATTCACTGTGCCTCAAATAACACACACGTAGTCTCACATCTAGTTTCTAGAAGTAGCTGGAAGTTATTCCCTGTCTGTCTGTCTGTCTGTCTGTCTGTCTGTCTGTCTGTCCAGGAGAGTTGTGAAGGCCTTTAGAACAGAACAGGCCGTAAAAGATGGCTGTTCAGCCATTCTTTCTTCAGCTTTTTAAATGGCCACAGCACAGAATGGCCTCAGAAGAGTTTGAGTGTCAGTCTGTGTTGTTAGTTTTAAAACCTCCAAGCCGTTCCCCTTCCCCTCCTCAGTCCGTCCAGTCCTCTCTTTGTGCCGACGCAGCGCTGTCCGCGTTTCATTTTCTTCCTGGGTGACACCCTAGATTCCAGACAAAGTTCATTTGCTTCTAAATAAACTCAGCCAAGCCATGACAAATAGCAAAAGGGACGAAGGCTTGGGGGGCAGGGTGGGAGGTGAGGCTTGCTCGTTCGTCTGTGAGGTTGCCGGGGCAACAGGGATATGGTATTCAGAGAGAGTGTTTTCAGAGCAGGGGACGAGGGATTACAGGAAATATGACATGACATTCTCTCTGGACCAGACCCCCCTCTATACCCCACCCATACCATCCCAAAGACATTCTCTCTCCCACAGAATCCCCCCAACCCCCGCCTTCCCTTCCCACAACCACCCACATCCCCCAGCCAGCTCCGCCCCCTCCTTTCCACAACCTGACTGACATTATCATTACAATCAGACTGGTGACCTTTGACATCTGACCTCCCAGCGTGTGAGTGGGTTCATAGGGAAAACCAGGCCTATGCTGCAAGAGCTTTGGGACACGGAGGAGTAGCCGTGGAAACTAAGCGAGCCAGCGGGACCTCTCCCCCCTCTTCTCTCTCTCTCTCTCTCTCTCTCTCTCTCTCTCTCTCTCCCTCTCTCGCTCCTCTCTCTCTCTCTCTCTCTCTCTCTCTCTCGCTCCTCTCTCTCTCCATATTGCTGCTCTAGCTCTTCTTCCATGTAGAGGAGCATAACTCTCCCAGGCCCCAACACTGTCCCAACTGCCAAGAACCATTATGTTTTTGCTGTAATGGCAGTTTTGTTCAAAATGACCGGTTGTCTAATTAATCAGAGCGGCGTACTTGAATAATCAGGTAATTGTTCTCAGCATGTCATTGAAAGTGTAGAGGGGAAACAAATTGTCTGAGGAGGACTTTCCTGGGTTTCTCTGGATTTTAGGTCCAGTGTGTGTGTCTCTACGGCTGCACATTCATGTGGGTGTGCCTGCCTCCATGCTGAGCCCTGTGGCTTCTCGGTCTCGCCATTGTCATGGCAGGTAGAAAGAAAGGCAACAGAACACTGAGCAGTCATGTTTTTAGGAAGTGGAGCAGAGCAGCCAGTGGAACACAGTGTATTAGAGAGACAGAGCAGGCCGGCTCAGTATTCAGCACACAGGGCCTGGTAACCCACAAGAAGAGTGGCCCCTACGGGTCAGGAACAGCTCCTCCTCCCCCTGCACTAGCCTCAGGCCCCCCAGTCAGAGAGCAGAGGGCCTGGTCAGAAAAGTCAGACAGCTCCTCCTCCCCCCTGCACTAGCCTCAGGCCCCCCAGTCAGAGAGCAGAGTCAGAAAAGCAGATTGCGGGAGGAGAGAGAGAGTAGGTCACAAAAGATGCACAAAAAGTAACAGAGATGATCTACCCCCTCCTGCAAACAAGAAGAGGAAAAGCCACTGTTGTTTTCTGCCCGGGGATTATATTACAGTGAAATAGGAGACCGGGCCCGGAGGGAGGGCCAGGTCCCAGCCATCACTTCCATGTCATCAGCTTCAAACAACCTGTTTGAAGTGGGAGCCAATTCCCGGCCCTATCCCTTTCGCCGGACTGGGGCTCCCTGTCCCTGGGTGGATGTAGGGTTATCTACCTATCACACTGGCCTCCCTCTCAAACAGAGCCCAATAGGTCCTGCTTCGCCGAGCTCCCCCTCCCCTGTGGCCCCTGGAGTAGGCCACAGGAAACCTGTTGTTTATCTCACCCTACCTGCACACTTTTAGTTCAGGCTTTAGTCGTCCATCAAGATGGTGTGATGCGTTACTGGA
This sequence comes from Oncorhynchus masou masou, assembly GCF_036934945.1. Taxonomy (NCBI): domain Eukaryota; kingdom Metazoa; phylum Chordata; class Actinopteri; order Salmoniformes; family Salmonidae; genus Oncorhynchus; species Oncorhynchus masou. The sequence continues at coordinate 10,802,753 of NC_088226.1, read as the reverse complement.
AAACAACAACTAGGAAGAGGCCCAGGAAGCAGAGACATTTATTTCTCACCTAGTCTTTAGAATCGTTCCAAAGCAGCTCTCAGAGTCAGTGAAATGTTGTTGTGTTAGTGGAGTCCTGGTTCCTAATGTCTGCATCTCTCATAGGTCAGCTATGTCACAGGTGGTCGAAGCTGCTGGTTTTGGGCGTGCTTGTTTCAACGTACGAGGGGAAAAGTGAGAGCTGAAGTGCGGAAAAGGAGTAATGGTGGAAGAATGTGAACTGGCATGGAGAGAGTGATGCTTTCCAGCTGGGAACAACAGAGGGAGAGGGAAACGGAGAAGAGTGCATGTCTTGTCTTTTACAGACAAGAGAGAAAGACAATGACTGATGGCTTACATCTGTTTCCGAATTAGAAATAGTGTGTGTAATGTGTATGTGTGTGTGTGTGTGCTTGCAGTATAAATATTCAGACTGAATGGAACCCACCCAGCCCAGGGCCAAGGGGACTGACTCCTTCCAGGGTCTGAGTCAGAGTCAGGGGCGCCTGCCAAGGTGTCTGTCAGGGGGTGGAGCAGGAACAGGGAGGGAGATGGGAACGGGGTTGCCTGCCTGGCTTTTGGCTGGAAAATCACACTGATGTAGTTCTAGTTAGTTTCACTTCTCTCCCAACTTGCTCATCTCTGAGGCCTGCTGCTCTGCTGTCAGACTGTCGGTCAGTCTAACCTAGAATCTAACATGCTGTGTTCCGTATTTCTGTCCAGATGTCGGCCAGGGTACATCGGCCCTCTGTGCCAAAGCCTGGACCCCTGTCACCGGTCGCCATGCCTCAATGGAGCCGCCTGTAAGAGCCAGGTGGCCAACGGAATGCCACAATTCACCTGTGTGTGTCAGAGAGGGTTCAGAGGTACGTCTGTCTGTCTGTGTGGATCAGTGTTTCCTGAGAGAGTGGTGTGGGAAAGTTATAAAGCATATATTAGGTTTAGGTGTTAACTAAAATGTTCATAATGAGACATTGTATCCCTTATCTATCCTCAGGTCAAGACTGCTCCCTCATAGATGCCTGTGCCACCAGCCCCTGTGCCAATGGTGCCCGCTGTGCCAGTTGGAATAACCACTATAACTGTTCCTGCCCGCCCGGGTTCCAGGGGAGGAACTGCCGCAACGATATCGACGAGTGCCGCAAGTCTGGCGCCTGTCTCAACGCAGGCCTCTGCATGAACACCCATGGTTCCTTCCGCTGCCAGTGCCCACCTGGGTACAGCGGGCGCACCTGCGAGGTGTCCTCCCTGCCCTGCGCCCCCTCCCAGTGCATCAACGGGGGCACCTGCCGCCCGACTGGAGATCACACCTACGACTGTGCTTGCCTGCCAGGTAAACTGTTTGGCTCCTAAACCGGACACACACACACACACACACACATTGCCTCAACACAGACCCCAGAGCCCAGCCAGCCACTATAAACCCCAGGTCTTTCTCAGGGTTCCCCAGGTAGGCTGTCTGACGTAGCTGCTAGTGCTGTCTGGTGGGATGTGGATCTACTCCCCTGTCTTTCCCAGGTTCCCATGCCTTTCTCTCTCTATTATTCTCTCTCACTCTCTATTAATAGCTTGTTGATGGGATGGGGGGGACAAACGGGGGTTGGGAGAGGAGAGTGGGCCGCTGCTCTACTCCAAACTGCTCCCTTCAGGAGGAATTTACTTCATGGCCCTTCTGGCTTCCCTCATGGGAGCTGACAGGAAATGTATCTGGGCCGGAGAGGAAGTCATTGAAACTGTGAGAGATTATAAAACAAGCAAACATGGCAGGGAGTAGTGGACCTCTGTAGCGCAGCACAGCGCTGTGTGTCAGCCCGGTGGTGTCAGGGGCCTCCCTGGTGCTCTGCTGCTGCTGCTACCTACTGTGGGAAACACCACGTCATGAGAACATGTAAACACTTTTACTGCCCCTCTCTGCCCTTCACCTCTATGGCTGTGGGAAGCAGAGCGGAATGTTTAGGAAGACCATATGAATGGAAGTGGGGAGGCATTGGATGTGTTAGTGAGCACTTAACTCAAATGCGAGTACTTATTATCCCTGATACTTAGCTTCTTGGCTCAACTCTCTCTCTCTCTCTCTCTCTCTCTCTCTCTCTCTCTCTCTCTCTCTCTCTCTCTCTTTCCCTGCTCTCTGCTCTCTCTCTCTGTCAGGGTTCGAGGGACACAACTGTGAGACGAACGTGGACGACTGCCCAGGGCATAGGTGTATGAATGTCGGCCTGTGTGTGGATGGAGTCAACACCTATAATTGCCAGTGTTCACCTGAGTGGACAGGTCAGTACTGTGCAGAGGATGTCAATGAGTGCCTTATGCAGCCCAACGCCTGCCATAACGGAGGCACCTGCTTCAACACCATCGGGGGGCACACCTGCGTGTGCGTCAACGGCTGGACGGGAGACGACTGCAGCGAGAACATCGACGACTGTGCCACCGCCGTGTGCTTCAACGGCGCCACCTGCCACGACCGCGTGGCTTCCTTCTTCTGCGAATGTCCCGTGGGGAAAACCGGTGAGTCCACTGGTCCACTGTTTCTCTGTGTCCCTGTTAGGGTTGTGAAATTCCAGGAACTTTCCCCAAATGTCCTGGTTTTCCTGAAATCCCGGTCTGGAAAAGCAGTCAGCTGTATGTTAGTTAGGGTCTTGTTTGTTTACTCACAGGAGGTCAGTGTTCCTGACATGGCTCTGTTTGTCCCTGTGTCCCCTCCCTCAGGTCTGCTCTGTCACCTGGACGACGCGTGCGTCAGCAACCCGTGTAACGAGGGCGCCGTGTGTGACACCAACCCCCTGAACGGGCGCGCCATCTGCACCTGTCCCGCCGGCTTCGTGGGCGGAGCCTGCAACCAGGACATGGACGAGTGTTCCATTGGTAAGAGGGCATATTATTTAGCACCGCCCTCTGCTTTGTGTTGGTCCTATCTCACCTGGCCCCGCCGGCTTCGTGGGCGGAGCCTGTAACCAGGACATGGACGAGTGTTCCATTGGTAAGAGGGCATATTATTTAGCACCGCCCTCTGCTTTGTGTTGGTCCTATCTCACCTGGCCCCGCCGGCCGTGGGCGGAGCCTGTAACCAGGACATGGGAGTGTTCCATTGGTAAGAGGGCATATTATTTAGCACCGCCCTCTGCTTTGTGTTGGTCCTATCTCACCTGGCCGTGGGCGGAGGGCATGGACGAGTGTTCCATTGGTAAGAGGGCATATTATTTAGCACCGCCCTCTGCTTTGTGTTGGTCCTATCTCACCTGGCCCCACCCTATATGTACTGTGTGTAAGCGGGTGCACTGACCCCTGTTCCCTCTGCCTATAGGTGCCAACCCCTGTGAACACTTTGGGAAGTGTGTGAACACGGAGGGGTCCTTCCAGTGCCAGTGTGGCCGAGGCTACGCCGGCCCCCGCTGTGAGATCGACATCAACGAGTGTCTGTCCATGCCCTGCCAGAACGATGCCACCTGTCTGGACCGCATCGGAGAGTTCACCTGCATCTGCATGCCAGGTAGGACCACACCACAACCACCTGGAGACACCTCACAGCACAGAACTACAGCCAGGGAACTACAGGGAACTACGGCTACTGAACTACAGAGAAATACAGCTCGGGAACTACAGGGAATTACAGCTTCGGAACTACAGCCAGATAACTACAGAGAAGTGTAGCTAGGGAACTACAGGGAACTACAGGGAATTGCAGCTATGGAACTACAGCAGGGGACTACAGCTATGGAACTTCAGCCAGGGAACTACAGTCAGGGAACTACGGCTATGGAACTTCAGCCAGGGAACTGCAGCCAGGGAACTACAGCCAGGGAACTACGGCTATGGAACTACGGCTATGGAACTTCAGCCAGGGAACTGCAGCCAGGGAACTACAGCTATGGAACTTCAGCCAGGGAACTACAGTCAGGGAACTACGGCTATGGAACTTCAGCCAGGGAACTTCAGCAGCCAGGGAACTACAGCCAGGGAACTCAGCCAGGGAACTGCAGCCGGAACTAGCCAGGGAATGGAACTTCAGCCAGGGAACAGCCAGGGAACTACAGCCAGGGAACTACAGCTATGGAACTTCAGCCAGGGAACTGCAGCCAGGGAACTACAGCTATGGAACTTCAGCCAGGGAACTGCAGCCAGGGAACTTCAGCCAGGGAACAGCCAGGGAACTACGGCTATGGAACTTCAGCCAGGGAACTACAGTCAGGGAACTACGGCTATGGAACTTCAGCCAGGGAACTGCAGCCAGTGAACTATAGCCAGGGAACTACAGCTATGGAACTTCAGCCAGGGAACTGCAGCCAGGGAACTCAGCCAGGGCCAGGGAACTTCAGCCAGGGAACTACAGTCAGGGAACTACAGCTATGGAACTTCAGCCAGGGAACTGCAGCCAAGGAACTACTGCCAGGGAACTACAGCCAGGGAACTACAGCCAGGGAACTACAGCCAGGGAACTACAGCCAGGGAACTACAGCCAGGGAACTACAGCCAGGGAACTATAGCCAGGGAACTATAGCCAGGGAACTACAGCCAGGGAACTATAGCCAGGGAACTACGGCCAGGGAACTACAGCCAGGGAACTATAGCCATGGAACTTCAGCCAGGGAACTATAGCCAGGGGAACTGGAACTTAGCCAGGGAACTACGGCTATGGAACTTCAGCCAGGGAACTACGGCTATGGAACTTCAGCCAGGGAACTGCAGCCAGGGAACTACAGCCAGGGAACTACAGCCAGGGAACTACAGCCAGGGAACTACTATGGAACTTCAGCCACTGGGAACTACAGCCAGGGAACTATAGCCAGGGAACTTAGCCAGACAGCCAGGGAACTGCAGCCAGGGAACTACAGCTATGGAACTTCAGCCAGGGAACTACAGTCAGGGAACTACGGCTATGGAACTTCAGCCAGGGAACTGCAGCCAGGGAACTACAGCCAGGGAACTACGGCTATGGAACTTCAGCCAGGGAACTACAGCCAGGGAACTACAGCTATGGAACTTCAGCCAGGGAACTGCAGCCAGGGAACTACAGCCAGGGAAACTGGAACTTCAGCCAGGGAATGGAACTATGGAACTTCAGCCAGGGAACTGCAGGGAACTACAGCCAGGGAACAGTCAGCCAGGGAACTACAGTCAGGGAACTACGGCTATGGAACTTCAGCCAGGGAACTGCAGCCAGTGAACTATAGCCAGGGAACTACAGCTATGGAACTTCAGCCAGGGAACTGCAGCCAGGGAACTACAGCCAGGGAACTTCAGCCAGGGAACTACAGTCAGGGAACTACGGCTATGGAACTTCAGCCAGGGAACTGCAGCCAAGGAACTACTGCCAGGGAACTACACCCAGGAACTTCAGCCAGGGAACTACAGCCAGGGAACTACAGCCAGGGAACTACAACCAGGGAACTATAGCCAGGGAACTATAGCCAGGGAACTATAGCCAGGGAACTACAGCCAGGGAACTATAGCCAGGGAACTACAGCCAGGGAACTATAGCCAGGGGAACCAGGGAACTATAGAAGTGCCACTACGGCTATGGAACTTCAGCCAGGGAACTACTTCAGCCAGGGAACTAGCCAGCTATGGAACTACAGCTATGGAACTTCAGCCAGGGAACTACAGCCAGGGAACTACGGCTATGGAACTTCAGCCAGGGAACTACAGCCAGGGAACTACAGCCAGGGAACTACAGCCAGGGAACTACAGCCAGGGAACTATAGCCAGGGAACTATAGCCAGGGAACTACGGCTATGGAACTACAGCCAAGTCCTGTCTCATCTCATCTCTCACTGCTCTCCCATCCCTCTTGTTTACTATAGACCCTCTGAGCCCCAGACACGATGATGGCTTTACACTTGACTTTCCCAGAGTAGCAGTACCCACAGCTCTAACCCTCCATCAACCCTCAGCACTAGATCTTATTATGTAACACGTTCTCACTGCTGCTGCTGCTGGTGGTAGTGGGCTAGAGAGGTGCTCATAACCTTGACACCGGTTGTCCCAGTAAGACAGCCAGCCAGTGTGTTAGTTAGAATGGTACAGAGTTAAGGCTCCCGACCCTCCTTCACAAACACATTGAAACTCTCACGCACGGCACCGTCCTCAGTCCATGCATGCTGGCTGGGGGTTTGGTTTGGGGGACTATGCAAATTAGGGATGGGAGTCGTGGTCTATAGGGCTGGATGGTGAGAGAGAGAGGGAGAGAGAGAAGCGAGGCGAGGGGGAGGAGTGTGCTGTGAATAATAATGAGCGGTTGAGTGGTGGGAATGGAGCAGGACAATAGGGCCCCTCTGTGCTCCACTTTACACCCCTCATACACACACAGAGAAGAGAAGGGAGAGAGGTTTTTCCCAGAGCTTCTACCCTCCCCCTTCCCCTCCACCTCCCCGTTCATTTTCCACAGGCAGCCCCCTTCCTCTCTCTCCACCCTCCTCATCATCGGCTAGCCTGGTGGAGCGCCATGTGGAGTGGCCGATTCTTCCTGATTCCACGCCACTTCTGTCTCTTGAGAGCCGCCGTGGCCCAATCCACAGTCAGCTTCACCCCAATGGAGGGGACACTGCAACACTCTATAGCACGGTTCCACTGAATATAGGACAGTTGTTAAGGGAAAGATGACCCAGGGACAGGGAGTGGTAGTACCGCGTGGAACCACGGTGGGGTTTGGTGATACAGGTCACAGCCTTAGCCCAGACAGCACTTCAATTAGGTGTATTTCTGATGGTTTCCCATCCTGGGAGTAAAAGCTAACGTTCCCCCTGTGGTTTGGGACTCTGACAAGAGCCGTGTTGATTGAAACCCTTCTGTGGCCCCCTGAGACTGTTAACTCTTTCCACTGCTAGAAGTCCCCTCGATAGATAGGGAAACTATATAGACACGTCTCCTGGACATAGAAGGGCCCATATGAATTGTTTTTCACCTCACATTTTTGTATTTTATGACTAACTATGATCTTTGATATTTGTTTTAATAATGTATATGCAGGGGGGTGTTCTTTAATAATTATGCTGATTGTCCCGTTTGAAAATCCAATAAATATATGTTACAATATATATATATATATATATATATATATGCGTATTTACTTTCCAGGCTACATGGGGACCTACTGTGAGGTGGATGTGGATGAGTGTGAGAGCAACCCTTGTGTGAACGACGGTATCTGCCGGGACATGGTCAACGGCTTCACATGCACCTGCCAGCCAGGTAAGACCATCATGTCTGAGTCTCTCTGAGCTGTTGAGGTACAGCAAAGAACCTCTCCGGCCTTTCATGAATGAAAATAGCTGACCTGTGCCGGTGTTGGTCAGTGTGAACCGAACAGGTGTGAGATGTAGAGTTAAATGTCCCTGTGAATCAGTGCTCCTCTTGCCGGTTTTGTCTGATGGGAGTTTAGAGCAACCAAGCCCAGTCATAAAAGCCATGCAAGCCCCAGAGGCAGCCTGCCTATCCTTTCCACTGAACAAAGACACTATTGTGACCCCCCCTCATCTATGGTGGAATGTGGAAGGGACAGCAGTCCTACTAATGAGATTCTTTTTCAGGTTGGCAATTTACATCTGGGGCAGACATCCCCCCTCACCCCCCATCTAGCTATTGAGCCTGTAGCTGATGCAGGCAGGGGGGGTGTCCCTGAGAGAGAAAACAATCCCACTGTCTCTCTCACTCTAACCTCCTGCCCCAAGCAGCAACACAGACACATAGACCAGGTCCATCCTCCTCACACTGTTAATCACCACTAGGTATTCCTAAACCGACCGCACCAATTGACTCCTCCATGGGCCCCTTCCCCATTGATTTCTGTTGCTTTTTCTTAGACATGGAATAGAAGTTCATTTAAAGCCTACTTTGGCGTTTCCATCTCAACAAATTGAGAACGAGCAGTTTCAGACACTGTAGAAGAACATGTACAAGATGAAGTGGCTCAGCTAGTTGACCAAGGCATCAACCTTATTCACTATTCTGGTTTGACATTTACATTAATGTCGGGGCAAGAAATCCATTTAAATGGTAAGCATGTGGGAGATAATGTTGCTGGGTTAAGCGATTGGTAGACGTGTTGGAAGTTGGAACCGTGACTTGACATTAGCAGACATTCCAGAACACAACATAGAACACTCCTTAAGAGTCCAGACATTCTCAAATTCACCACACATCCCAGAATGTATCATAGTCCAGACATAACAGAACACTGCAGATTCTAGAAATTTCAGAACCTAACCCTCTCCAGAACCATGTTTAGGTCCTACACTGTGGATCACAGTAGACGTTTCAAGTCCATGGATCACCCAGACACTTTAGAACCTTTCCATCCCACTGTACGGACGTCCCACACCGAACCTAGCCTGGAGACCTCTGGCTGGCCTCACTGTGGAACCGTCTACCGGAGCTTTTCTCTGACCCTTCACCTCTGTATTTGCCTGTCCCAGGGTTTACTGGCACCATGTGTCAGATCGACATCGATGAATGTGCCAGCACGCCCTGCCAGAACGGAGCCAAGTGTTACGACCGGCCCAACGGATACGAGTGCCGCTGTGCTGAAGGTAAGGAGCAATAATAATGTCCACTTCTTTATGTCCATGTGTGTGTTCTGTGTGCCAGTGTGTGCCAGTGTGTACATATATTAGTGGTCCTAGACTGACAGTCAGCCCCTACAGCAGACAAGTCTGTCCCCTCACCTCTATAGGGGTTATAGATGGTGATGGTCTCAGTGAGAGTGAGTGATAGTCGGGTCAGAAGACTCCCTGGTTGTGTGTCTGTTGCGGCCTCAGACTGCTGGTTGGACTGGACCTGGGAGACTGTTGCTGGAGATGGGCTGGAGATGGACTGAGGCTGAGCTTGGGTTGAGACTGGACTGGGGTTGAGACAGGGCTGGGGTTGAGACTGGGCTGGGGTTGAGACTGGGCTTGGGTTGAGACTGGGCTGGGGTTGAGACAGGGCTGGGGTTGAGACAGGGCTGGGGTTGAGACTGGGGTTGAGGGCTGGGGTTGAGACTGGGCTGGGTTTGAGACTGGGCTGGGGTTGAGACAGGGCTGGGGTTGAGACTGGGCTGGGGTTGAGACTGGGCTGGGGTTGAGACTGGGCTGGGTTTGAGACTGGGCTGGGGTTGAGGTTGAGAGACTGGGCTGGGGGGTTGAGACTGGACTGGGGGTTGAGACTGGGCTGAGGTTGAGACTGGGCTGGGGTTGAGACTGGGCTGGGGTTGAGACTGGGCTGGGGTTGAGACTGGGCTTGGGTTGAGACTGGGCTGGGCTGGGATTGAGACTGGACTGGGGTTGAGACTGGACTGGAGTTGAGACTGGACTGGGGTTGAGACTGGGCTTGGGTTGAGACTGGACTGGGGTTGAGACTGGGCTGGGGTTGAGACTGGATTGAGACTGGGCTGGGGAGGGGTTGAGACTGGACTGGGGTTGAGACTGGGCTGGGGTTGAGACTGGGCTGGGGTTGAGACTGGGCTTGGGTTGGGGCTGGGCTGGGATTGAGACTGGACTGGGGTTGAGACTGGGCTGAGGTTGAGACTGGACTGGGGTTGAGAGACTGGAGTTGGGACTGGGGTTGAGACTGGGCTGAGGTTGAGTTGAGACTGGGCTGAGGTTGAGACTGGGCTGAGGTTGAGACTGGACTGGGGTTGAGACTGGGCTGGGGTTGAGACTGGACTGGGGTTGAGACTGGACTGGGGTTGAGACTGGGCTTGGATTGAGACTGGGCTTGGATTGAGACTGGGCTGGGGTTGAGACTGGGCTGGGGTTGAGACTGGGCTGGGGTTGAGACTGGGCTGGGGTTGAGACTGGGCTGGGGTTGAGACTGGGCTGGGGTTGAGACTGGGCTGAGGTTGAGACTGGGCAAGGATTGAAACTGGGCTGAGGTTGAGACTGGGCAAGGATTGAGACTGGACTGGGGTTGAGACTGGACTGGGGTTGAGACTGGGCTGGGGTTGAGACTGGACTGGGGTTGAGACTGGGCTTGGATTGAGACTGGGCTGGGGTTGAGACTGGGCTGGGGTTGAGACTGGGCTGGGGTTGAGACTGGACTGGGGTTGAGACTGGGCTGGGGTTGAGACTGGGCTGGGGTTGAGACTGGACTGGGGTTGAGACTGGGCTGGGGTTGAGACTGGGCTGAGGTTGAGACTGGGCTGAGGTTGAGACTGGGCTGGGGTTGAGACTGGGCTGGGGTTGAGACTGGGCTGGGGTTGAGACTGGGCTGGGGTTGAGACCGGGCTGAGGTTGAGACCGGGCTGAGGTTGAGACTGGGCTGAGGTTGATACTGGGCTGGGGTTGAGACTGGGCTGGGGTTGAGACTGGGCTGAGGCCCCAAATTCCCTCTTCTCCCCAGCCAGTCCCTCGGACCCCAGGATCACACACAGGGTCACCCAGGGCCAGCAGCTGCTGGGGGGGCGGGGGGTTAGGGCTGGTCATCCCCTCCGACATCTGTTCCTCTGTACCCCACAATACATACCCCCGCACACCCCAACACGCTGCACTGGCCTTATGGTATATCTTAGCTCACTCAAGGTCATTCCCATTCATATTAACATCTATGTGTAAGACTGTGAACAGCTCAGCTACAGTGTTTTTAGCTGTTTCTTGAGCAGGTGTGTTTGTGTTAGTAGGTCTTGTGTGTGTTTGTGTGTTTGTCGGAGTCTCTGTGTATGTGTGTGTATGGGGGAGTCTGTTGCATTGTTTAGCGGTGACCAGCTGCTTGGTATCCCCTCCCCTCCTCCTGTTGTTGAGTGAAGTGGCCCTGTTAGACGTGGCGCGGTCCATTGTCCCCGGTGGGAACAAAGCCAGGCCTGTGAGCCTTGTCAAGGGCCCAACTCCTTCTACACCGCAAGGCCCTGTCCCCTGGCCCACAGCACGACGGTGCCTACCTAGCACCCGGCACAGCAGCACTCAACTCTCTCAACACGGCTCTGCACACTAACGAACCAACTAACACCGCTCTGTCTCACACACACCACCGTCGGCATGGAAACCATGGGGCCCAGAACTCCAAACTGTAGAAGCTTTCATAGAGAGAGAAAGAGTGGGAAATAGGGGGAGGAAATAGAGAGGGATAAAGAGGGAAGTGGAGATGGAGAGAAGTGAATGGGAGAGGGGAAATGGTAGGAGGGGTTTGGATGAGGAGAGGTGGCTGGGTGGCAGGCACATTTAAAGAGAAATAACTATCTAAAAGATGAAGAGTGAGACGCAAAGAAACCCCAGGAGGCCTGTTCTAATTCCTGTTGTCTCTTCCCCAAGGGTACGAGGGCACACTGTGCGAGAACAACACCAACAACTGCCAGCCCGACCCGTGCCACCACGGCACCTGCGTGGACGGCATCGCCAGCTACACGTGTAACTGTGATGCGGGCTACACAGGTTACCGCTGCGAGAACCAGCTGAACGAGTGCCACAGTAACCCCTGCCAGAATGGGGGCAAGTGTGTGGACCTGGTCAACAAGTACATCTGCCAGTGTCAGCACGGTACCTCAGGTGAGAGAGCAGTACCAACAGAGAGTCATAACACTAAATATCTTCTACTTTATTCTGATTATGGACACAGAGATTCTGCTGGGGTCTCTGTCTTAGTACTGCATTAATGTGGTTGGTCTCTCCCTTGTACACACAGGTACCAACTGTGAGATTAACTTTGATGACTGCGCCAGCAAACCATGTGACTATGGCATCTGCAAGGACGGCATCAACCGCTACGACTGCGTGTGCAAACCAGGTTTCACCGGCCCTCTGTGCAACGTGGAGATGGACGAGTGCTCATCCGGACCCTGCAGGAATGGGGGGACGTGTGTGGACGAGGAGAACGGCTTCCACTGCCAGTGTCCCGAGGGCTTCCAGCCTCCCTACTGTTACTCCCAGGTGGACGAGTGTGGCAGCAACCCCTGTGTGCATGGCGCCTGCAGAGACGACATCAACGGCTACCGCTGTGACTGTGAGCCCGGCTGGGTGGGGAAGAACTGTGACCTAGACCGTAATGACTGTCTGCCCAGCCCCTGTCAGAACGCTGGCACCTGCATTGATCAGCTGAACGGATTCACCTGCAAGTGTCGCCAGGGCTTCAGAGGTGAGCCTGCTGTCCTATCCCTAACCCTATCTCTATCTCTATCCCAACCCTAACCCTATCTCTATCCCAACCCTAACCCTATCTCTATCCCAACCCTATCTCTATCCCAACCGTATCTCTATCCCAACCCTAACCCTATCTCTATCCCAACCCTAACCCTATCTCTATCCCCACCCTATCTCTATCCCAACCCTAACCCTATCTCTATCCCAACCCTATCTCTATCCCAACCCTAACCCTATCTCTATCCCAACCCTATCTCTATCCCAACCCTAACCCTATCTCTATCCCAACCGTATCTCTATCCCAACGCTAACCCTATCTCTATCCCAACCCTATCTCTATCCCAACCCTATCTCTATCCCAACCCTATCTCTATCCCAACCCTATCTCTATCCCAACCCTAACCCTATCTCTATCCCAACCCTATCTCTATCCCAACCCTATCTCTATCCCAACCCTATCTCTATCCCAACCCTAACCCTATCTCTATCCCAACCCTATCTCTATCCCAACCCTATCTTTATCCCAACCCTATCTCTATCCCAACCCTATCTCTATCCCAACCCTATCTTTATCCCAACCCTAACCCTATCTCTATTCCAACCCTATCTCTATCCCTAACCCTGACTCTACCCCAAACCCTATCTCTATCCCTAACCCTGACTCTACCCCAAACCCTATCTCTATCCTGAACCCTGACTCTACCCCAAACCCTATCTCTATCCTGAACCCTGACTCTACCCCAAACCCTATCTCTATCCCGAAGCCTGACTCTACCCCAAACCCTATCTCTATCCCGAAGCCTGACTCTACCCTAAACCCTATCTCTATCCTGAACCCTGACTCCACCCCAAACCCTATGTCTATCCCGAATCCCAACTCTACCCCAAACCCTATCTCCATCTCGAACCCTGACTCTAACCCAAACCCTATCTCTATCCCGAACCCCGACTTTACCCCAAACCCTATCTCTATCCCAAAACCTGACTCTACCCCAAACCCTATCTCTATCCCGAACCCTGACTCTAGGCACACAGAGGCACTACAAACATACACCAGGCACCCGTGATGTATACACTCTCACAGTATACAAACACATGGTAGATAAACACCCACCTGGAGATGCATGTATGCACCAAAACACTTGACCATCTACAGACCGTGTAAACTTCTGTACGTTGTTCTAGTACCAACTGATGCTTCACACATCTCAAGAGGCCTTGTTTGGTTTCCAGATCATCCATAAAGGGTCCCATCTAATATATTGGCTCATAACGCCCCCTAGTGTATATCGAAAAGAACTGCAGTGGTTGACAGACAAGGTTTGTCCCCATGTTAAATTAACCTACTCAATGAATCTACTCTGTATCGTAATCTAACACATCTCCCTTGTGTTCGCTCTGTCCTGCATTGCCTAGGTAACCTGTGCCAGGTCAACATCAACGAGTGTTCGTCCAGTCCGTGTCTGAACCAGGGCACGTGTGTGGACGGCGTGGCCAGTTTCACCTGTCTGTGTGAGCTGCCCTACAGTGGGCCCACCTGTGCCGACGTGCTCACCCCCTGCTCCCCCAACCCCTGCGCCAACCATGCCCTGTGCACCAACACACCTGACTACCTGGGCTACCAGTGCAACTGCCAGCAAGGATGGCAAGGTCAGCTGTGCAACATTGACGTGAACGAGTGCATCACCAACCCATGTAAGAACCGTGGTACCTGCACCAACACACTGGGAGGGTTCGTGTGCTCCTGCCACGGTGGCTTCACCGGGCCCAACTGTGAGACGGACATCAATGACTGTGCCCCTAGTGAGTGACCAATGAGAGACTAGTCTCTGCTGCTGCTGTACAATACTGGCCTCCATATCTGCTTCTACTTCCTCCAACTCCAGTTTATTACATTATCCATAGAACTATAGTACTGTATAGACATATCATCCTCCTCTCCCCCCCCCCCTCTCTCTCTGTCTTCCTGCAGACCCGTGTCTGAGTGGGGGCTCCTGTACGGACGGTGTGAACTCGTTCCACTGCAGCTGTCTGCCAGGCTTCACGGGGCCTCGCTGTGCCGTGGAGGTCAACGAGTGTCAGAGCGCCCCCTGTAAGAACGGCGGCACCTGCACAGACTACGTCAACAGCTACACCTGCACCTGCAGACCTGGCTTCACTGGCATTAACTGTGAGACCAACATCCCAGACTGCACTGAAAGGTGAGTCTCATAGTCCGCTGTGTTTGTGTGTGTGCACGTGTGCCCTTTGTGACCTTTGAAACGGTGCGTGTTCTGATGTGTGCAGAATGGATCAGCAGTGATGATTGAACTATCTTTTACCCTACACCCACAGCTCATGCTTCAACGGAGGTACCTGTACAGACAAGATCCACGGCTACTCCTGTACCTGTCGCTCAGGCTTCACAGGCTCCCACTGCCAGTATGAGGTGAATGAGTGTGACTCCCAGCCCTGCCTCAACGGAGGGGTCTGCCAGGACGCTCTGGAGTCCTTCCGCTGCTCCTGTCCCAAGGGATACACAGGCAACCGCTGCCAGGTACACACACAGCATATACAACACTATTATATACTATACAATTGTATTCTATACAATATTTTCATACTATTTTATACTGTTCTGTTCTATACTATACCATTATATTCTATACGATTCTATACTATTTTTTGCTACACAATAGTATTATATTCTATACTATTTTTTGCTACACAATACTATTATATTCTATACTATTCTTTTCTATTCTATACTATTCTTTTCTATACTATTATATTCTATACTATTACATTCTATACTTTTATATTCTATACTATTCTATTATTTTCTATGCTATACTATTATATTCTATACTATTCTATACCAATCCAGAAAGCATTAACACAAACATATGTTCAGATACTGTGGTGTTAAGCTGGTTCTGTCTCTCCAGATGCCAGTGGACTGGTGCAGACGCTCGTCTCCCTGTCAGAACGGAGGGCGCTGTCGTCAGAAGGACGCCTCCTTCTCCTGTGAGTGTCTGGGAGGCTGGTCTGGACGCTACTGTGACATCCCTGGGGTTTCCTGTGAGGTTGCCGCACTCAAGAGAGGTACGGAGGCATGCTCTGTTCTTGTTATTTTTGTGTGTGTGTGTTTACTGTAAGTGTTTAGCTCATTTTACCCCGGGGGCCTCGTTCGGTCTTCAACCAGGTCCAGAGGGCCGCATTCGGTCTTCAACCAGGTCCAGAGGGCCGCATTCGGTCTTCAACCAGGTCCAGAGGGCCGCATTCGGTCTTCAACCAGGTCCAGAGGGCCGCATTCGGTCTTCAACCAGGTCCAGAGGGCCGCATTCGGTCTTCAACCAGGTCCAGAGGGCCGCATTCGGTCTTCAACCAGGTCCAGAGGGCCGCATTCGGTCTTCAACCAGGTCCAGAGGGCCGCACACAAAAATCTTTATATTTCCTCTCCATCAGTTAGCAAAGAATTGTCCTCTATCCATAGTTGTGGGATTTTCTGATGCTCCCTGACGGTCTAGCTTCATTTTGGTGATTATTAGAGAGCTGGAAACAGTCAACAAACTGTATGAATGTAGGTCCATTATCATTACTACACTGTTTCCATTTGGTTTTAGTCATTTTAAAGTATATTGAGTTCGTACATATTGATAAGAGAATTTCCAATCCCAATGATAATAACAATCAATCAATAGCTCTGACCAATTCCCGAGGTTTGTAAGACCATGGGTATAATAATAATTAGTCAAAGACTCAGCTTATACAAAAGGTTAGTACAGTTTATTCAGAGAACGTTCTAAAGTCAAGAATACAAAACAATTCATTTTATACTGACTTCTCACGCCCACACATACACACAAACATACGCACACACGTCCTGCTACAAACACACTGTGTGTCTCACTTCCCAGCCGACAGAGATAGTGACCTTGTCCTTGAGACGTACTCCTCGTTCTCTCCCAAATCTCTAGTCAGGTCGGCACCAAGCTCAGACAGTCTGTGTTTAAAATACCATAAAGACATATTGTTTGACCCTAATTCTGACTAGGACTACACATTTATTGATTAGGATTTTATACATTCTAATCAATTCCATACAACTATATGTTTCAGGGCGGACTATTCTAATCATTCAATTAACAGACAATTCTCACCTATCAATCTCTCAGTTTTACTCAAACCACCCACAGGCTCTATGTTTGACACCCCTGGTTTAGGGCATGTATGCAATATGTTTTTGTATGTATACCATGGTATAACCATCCCCATTCTCTTGTCTGCTCCCAGGCCTCCAGACAGACGAGCTGTGTCATCACGGAGGTCACTGTGTCAACACAGGCAACACCCACTACTGTAAGTGTCCCACAGACTACACAGACAGCTACTGTGAGAGCCAGGTGGACCACTGTGAGGACAAACACTGTCGCAACGGCGCCACCTGCAGGGGCTACGTGGGAGGATACCAGTGTGACGTGAGTCGGATTAGTCAATTCAGAATTCTGTATAAACTACAGTTTGTCTAATAACTCTGAAGTGATTGTCTTAATGTTGTTGTAATATGGTTGTAGATATGATGTTAATGTTATTTGTCTATGGCCCTGCAGTGTATGCCGGGCTACACCGGAGAGAACTGTGAGATGGAGGTCAACGAGTGCCAGTCTCATCCATGCCAGAACGGTGGCACCTGCATTGACCTGGTGGGACACTACATCTGCTCCTGCCCACCTGGCACCTTGGGTATGTCCTCTGTACTCATCCATGTCCTCTTCCGTACTCACAACATGTCCTCTTCACATGTCCACTTCCGTACTCACAACATGTCCTCTTCACATGTCCACTTCCATACTCACAACATGTCCTCTTCTGTACTCCCCATGTCCTCTTCCATACTCACCCATGTCCTCTTCCATACTCACCCATGTCCTCTTCCATACTCACAACATGTCCTCTTCTATACTCACCCATGTCCTCTTCCATACTCACAACATGTCCTCTTCTATACTCACCCATGTCCTCTTCCATACTCACAACAGGTTCTCTTCCATACTCACAACATGTCCTCTTCCATACTCACCCATGTCCTCTTCCATACTCACTCATGTCCTCTTCCATACTCACCCATGTCCTCTTCCATACTCACTCATGTCCTCTTCCATACTCACCCATGTCCTCTTCCATACTCACAACATGTCCTCTTCTATACTCACCCATGTCCTCTTCCATACTCACTCATGTCCTCTTCCATACTCACCCATGTCCTCTTCCATACTCACCCATGTCCTCTTCCATACTCACAACATGTCCTCTTCCATACTCACAACATGTCCTCTTCCATACTCACCCATGTCCTCTTCCATACTCACCCATGTCCTCTTCCATACTCACTCATGTCCTCTTCCATACTCACCCATGTCCTCTTCCATACTCACAACATGTCCTCTTCCATACTCACCCATGTCCTCTTCCATACTCACTCATGTCCTCTTCCATACTCACTCATGTCCTCTTCCATACTCACCCATGTCCTCTTCCATACTCACAACATGTCCTCTTCTATACTCACCCATGTCCTCTTCCATACTCACTCATGTCCTCTTCCATACTCACCCATGTCCTCTTCCATACTCACCCATGTCCTCTTCCATACTCACAACATGTCCTCTTCCATACTCACAACATGTCCTCTTCCATACTCACCCATGTCCTCTTCCATACTCACCCATGTCCTCTTCCATACTCACCCATGTCCTCTTCCATACTCACAACATGTCCTCTTCTATACTCACAACATGTCCTCTTCCATACTCACCCATGTCCTCTTCCATACTCACAACATGTCCTCTTCCATACTCACCCATGTCCTCTTCCATACTCACAACATGTCCTCTTCCATACTCACAACATGTCCTCTTCCATACTCACAACATGTCCTCTTCCATACTCACAACATGTCCTCTTCCATACTCACAACATGTCTTCTTCCATACTCACAACATGTCCTCTTCCATACTCACCCATGTCTTCTTCCATACTCACAACATGTCCTCTTTCCATACTCACAACATGTCTTCTTCCATACTCACATGTCCTTCCATACTCCATACTCATGTCCTCTTCCATAACATGTCCATGTCCTCTTCTATACTCACCCATGTCATACTCATGTTCTTCTACTTCAACAGGTTCTCTTCCATACTCACAACATGTCCTCTTCCATACTCACCCATGTCCTCTTCCATACTCACTCATGTCCTCTTCCATACTCACCCATGTCCTCTTCCATACTCACTCATGTCCTCTTCCATACTCACCCATGTCCTCTTCCATACTCGCAACATGTCCTTTTCAATACTCACCCATGTCCTCTTCCATACTCACAACTTGTCCTCTTCTATACTCACCCATGTCCTCTTCCATACTCACAACATGTCCTCTTCCATACTCACAACGTGTCCTCTTCCATACTCACAACATGTCCTCTTCCATACTCACAACATGTCCTCTTCCATACTCACAACATGTCCTCTTCCATACTCACAACATGTCCTCTTCCATACTCACCCATGTCCTCTTCCATACTCACTCATGTCCTCTTCCATACTCACCCATGTCCTCTTCCATACTCACTCATGTCCTCTTCCATACTCATCCATGTCCTCTTCCATACTCGCAACATGTCCTTTTCTATACTCACCCATGTCCTCTTCCATACTCACAACATGTCCTCTTCCATACTCACAACGTGTCCTCTTCCATACTCACAACATGTCCTCTTCCATACTCACAACATGTCCTCTTCCATACTCACAACATGTCCTCTTCCATAATCACAACATGTCCTCTTCCATACTCACAACATGTCCTCTTCCATACTCACAGCATGTCCTCTTCCATACTCACAGCATGTCCTCTTCCATACTCACAACATGTCCTCTTCCATACTCACAACATGTCCTCTTCCATACTCACAACATGTCCTCTTCCATACTCACAACATGTCCTCTTCCATACTCACAACATGTCCTCTTCCATACTCACAACATGTCCTCTTCCATACTCACAACATGTCCTCTTCCATACTCACAAAATGTCCTCTTCCATACTCACAGCATGTCCTCTTCCATACTCACCCATGGTGCTGTCTGATACATGTACAGATCAAATACACTGCTGGCGCTGCCTGGTACATGTACAGATCAAATACACTGCTGGTGCTGCCTGGTACATGTACAGATCAATTACACTGCTGGTACTGCCTGGTACATGTATAGATCAATTACACTGCTGGTGCTGCCTGGTACATGTACAGATCAATTACACTGCTGGTGCTGCCTGGTACATGTACAGATCAAATACACTGCGGGTGCTGCCTGGTACATGTACAGATCAATTACACTGCTGGTGCTGCCTGGTACATGTATAGATCAAATACACTGCTGGTGCTGCCTGGTACATGTACAGATCAAATACACTGCTGGTGCTGCCTGGTACATGTATAGATCAAATACACTGCTGGTGCTGCCTGGTACATGTACAGATCAAATACACTGCTGGCGCTGCCTAGTATATGTACAGATCAAATACACTGCTGGTGCTGCCTGGTACATGTACAGATCAAATACACTGCTGGCGCTGCCTGGTACATATACAGATCAAATACACCGCTGGTGCTGCCTGGTACATGTACAGATCAAATACACTGCTGGCGCTGCCTGGTACATATACAGATCAAATACACCGCTGGTGTTGCCTGGTACATGTACAGATCAAATACACCGCTGGAAGTCAGATTAAGCCGTTAACATGTCCTAATAATTAGAGAAGATTGCTCAGACAACCAGGTGTTTTAATCGGCGTATGCCTACTACCATTATAACCTTACGCTGATTAAGATAAGAAGAGTAAGGTGTTTACATTACTAATGCCATACTCAGTTTGATATTTCATTACTAGTGTGCATGTAAACATACTCAATGTTGATACCTGTCCATCTCTCCTACAGGTGTTCTGTGTGAGATCAACGAGGATGACTGTGCTCCTCCTCTGCGGCTGCGCGGGACTCCTCCTAAGTGTCTGAACAATGGTACCTGTGTGGACAGAGTGGGGGGCTACCGCTGTAACTGTCCCCCTGGCTTCACTGGACAGAGGTGTGAGGGGGACATCAACGAGTGTCACTCCAACCCCTGCAGCCCTGCCAACAGTCTGGACTGCATCCAGCTCCCCAACGACTACCAGTGTGTCTGCAAGCTCGGCTTCACAGGTAAGGAGGCTGCACTTGTGTGTATAGTCGTATTGCTGTGTAATAAATGTGTGTGTTTGTATTTGTTTGCGCCACTCTAACGTGTGTGTGTGTGTGCAGGTCGGCGGTGCCAGAGCAGGTTCAGTGTGTGTGAGTCTCAGCCCTGTCAGAACGGAGGGGCCTGTTCTGTCTCCAGCTCAGCCCTTGGATACGCCTGTACCTGTCAGCTGGTAAGTATCAACATGTCACTGTCGCACACTTTCACCCCGTGTCTAGTCCGCCTGTGGAAACAGCTGATATTTCTACAACCATCTCTGTCTCCCTGAACCTCCCTGCTCACAGAGCATAACCTAGAACCATATGTCAAAGCCCCCTGGATTTATTACAATGCTAACGTCCTGTAGGTGACCACATCTGTTTCTTACCCACACTGACGTTGTATGTGATTGTTATCCCTCCTCAGGGCTATGCTGGGAATAACTGTGAGAGGAGCATGTCGTGTCGGGAGTTGTCTTGCTATAATGGAGGTAGCTGTGCTCTGACCACACGGGGTGCCCGCTGTACCTGCCTGACAGGCTATGCCGGGCCCCAGTGCCAGCACCGTAGTAACGAGGGCTGCTCCTCCCAGCCGTGCCGCAACGGAGGCCTCTGCACCGAGGAGACCAGCTTCCCCTTCTTCCTCTGCCAGTGTGCCCAAGGCTGGACGGGCAAGCGCTGCGAGCAGGGCAGCACCAGGCTGGTAGAGACCCTTCTGCCGCCCGCCTGCCCCCTGGCCGACTGCCACGGCAAGGCCAACGACGGTGTCTGCGACAAGGAGTGCAACACATTCCCCTGCCGCTGGGACGGGGGCGACTGCTCGCTGGCGGTGAACCCGTGGGCGCGCTGCACCGACCCGCGCTGCTGGCGTGTCTTCAACAACAGCCAGTGTGACGAGTCGTGCAACAACGCCAACTGCCTCTACGACAACTTTGACTGCAAGAGCAAGGAGAAAATCTGCAAGTGAGTACTCCACCGCCAGCATTCTGTTCTGGACTGTCATTCTTTCACCTTAGACCCTCTAAGCTGATCTCTGTAACTCTCTGTCTCCACCAGTCCCATCTACGAGGCATACTGCATCGACCACTATGCTGACGGCCGCTGTGACCAGGGTTGTAACTCAGAGGAGTGTGGCTGGGACGGTCTGGACTGTGCAGGGAAGGTTCCAGAGAACCTGGCTGACGGGGTGCTGGTTCTGGTGGTCCTGCTACCCCCGGACGAACTCGTGAATACTGCCTCTGCCTTCCTGCAGAAGCTCAGCGCCATCCTGAGAACCACCCTGCGCTTCCGCCTGGACCACAACGGAGAGCCCATGATCCGACCCTACACCCGCCGAGAGGCGCGCCTCAAACGAGAGCTGCAGCCCCACCAGGAGGTGATTGGGTCCATAGTGTACCTGGAGATAGACAACCGTCTGTGTTCCCAGCGGTCTGACGACTGTTTCCCGTCGGCAGACAGCGCAGCAGACTACCTGGGGGCTCTGTCAGCCGTAGAGATGCTCCGCTTCCCCTACCCCATCAAGGAAGTCCGCGGTGAGTAGAAACCCACGGACACTATACCAGGATACAGAATAACGTTACAAACATTTATATATATATATATATATGTCATTTCTCCATCAAATACTTTAACCACAGCTTGTATACTAAAGTCCTTGTAATAACATGTAGGTGAGAAGATCCAAGACCCTGTAGACATGCCAGAGTGGGGCAAGCTGATGCTGGTGGGCGTGGCAGCCCTGTTCCTATTGGTCATCCTGGTGGTGGGTGTGCTGATTGGCCGCAGGAAGAGAGAACACAGCACCCTGTGGTTCCCCGAGGGCTTCTTCCCCAAGAAGGAACCCAGCAGCAACAAGAACCGCAGGGAACCCTTAGGCCAGGACGCACTGGGCATGAAGTGAGTAACCACACTGTTGTGTCCTCACTTACAGCACTCCTATGGTGATTCCAAATCAATGTATCTGCTCCACTATGGTATTGTGACTGTGTGTTACCGGTCTCTCTCCAGATACATGCCCAAGACGGTGGAGGAGTCTCTGCTTGGCGACCACAGTGACTCGTGGATCGACACAGACTGCCCCGAGGCCAAGAGACTGAAGGTTGAGGAGCCCAGCATCCTGTCAGACAGTGAAGACACTGTAGACTGTAGACAGTGGACCCAGCACCACCTAGCGGCTGCAGACATCCGCATGCCCCCCTCCATGGCCCTCACCCCACCCCAGGGAGAGTTCGACCAGGACTGCATGGACGTCAACGTCCGAGGACCTGGTCAGTATTGAAATGAACCACATGGAGCGTTGTTGTGTCATGTGCAGTGTTGTATGTGTCTGGACTGGAATCCTTGAGGCTGTAGTATATCCTTTAAAAACCGCTCCTCCTGATTCGTATTCCCGGTGTTTATTGTTAGTTGCGACGTTTGATCTCTTTGATCTGTTCCTGTCCGTTGTGTTTTGATTGACACATTGGACTGACCCTTCACCTCTCCCATCCTTCTCCCCTCCAGACGGTTTCACCCCTCTGATGCTGGCGTCGTTCTGCGGAGGCGGTCTGGAGCCCGAGCTCCCCGAGGAGGAGGAGTCAGAGGAGTGTTCCGCCAACATCATCTCTGACCTCATCTACCAGGGCGCCACATTGGCCGCCCAGACGGACCGCACTGGAGAGACCGCCCTTCACCTGGCTGCCCGCTATGCCCGCGCTGACGCCGCCAAGCGGCTGTTGGACGCCGGGGCCGACGCCAACGCGCAGGACAACACAGGGCGCACGCCGCTACACGCCGCTGTGGCCGCCGATGCCCAGGGGTCTTCCAGGTAAACACGCGTTTCAGATGCTTAATGTTTAAGTTATATCTTCACACTTACTCAATGTATTCCTCTGTCTTTCTATACGCAGCATTACACATGTAAGACTTGGCTTTGCTACTTCTTACGGTTGCCCACTTCCTGAGTAGACTGCTGTGCCATCTGCCAGACTGACATGTTATTTCTCCCTGTCTGTCCTGGTTAGATTCTGATCCGAACCCGGGCTACAGACCTGGACTCTCGTATGTACGACGGCTCCACCGCCCTGATCCTGGCTGCCCGCCTGGCCGTAGAGGGCATGGTGGAGGAACTCATCACCTGCCACGCAGACATCAACGCTGTCGACGAACTGGGTACGTGATTGGCTAAACTAGTGTGTGTGTGTGTTGAAGAGAGAGTTGATGCAGTTGAATGGTGATGCTGTGTTTCGTGGTAAGAGGTAGGATGAGTAACAACAGTGTGTGTTCCTCCCATCCCAGGTAAATCTGCTCTGCACTGGGCAGCTGCTGTCAACAACGTGGAGGCCACCATGGCCCTGCTGAAGAACGGAGCCAACAAAGACATGCAGGACCTCAAGGTACACACAGCCCTCCACCTATATCTACAACTGTCAGCTCCCCACAGTCATACAGTCTGGCATATATAGAGATATTGAGGAGCCAACATGTCTCTCTCTCTCTCTGTATATTAGGAGGAGACGCCTCTCTTCCTGGCGGCGCGTGAGGGTAGTTGTGAGGCGGTCAAGGTCCTCCTGGCCCACTTCGCCAACAGGGAGATAACCGACCATATGGACCGTCTGCCTCGGGACATCGCCCAGGAGAGAATGCACCATGACATCGTTCAGCTGCTGGATGAGTACAACACAGTGAGGAGCCCCCAGGGCCACGGAGGGGCCCCACACCACCTGGCTGGGGGACACACCCTGTCCCCCCTCATGTGCCCCCCCAGCGCCTTCATGCCCGGCCTGAAGAACACCCCCCAGGGGAAGAAGAGTCGCCGCCCCGGGGCAAAGGGTTCAGGTCTGGGAGGGCAGCATGCCCAGAACCTGAAGGATTCCGCTAAGGCCCGCAACAAGAAGCTGACCCTGGACATGCAGAGCGCCCTGCTGGAGAGCTCTGTCACCCTGTCCCCCGTCGACTCTCTGGACTCCCCCCGTGGAGGGGCCAACAACGCCGGCTACATCACCAACCCCTGCTCCCCGGTCGCCATGCCCTCCTCGGGGCTCTTCCACTCCTCCATGTCGGTGCCCAGCACTCCCATGGTGCACAGCAGCATGATGGACGGCTCTGGTCCATTCGCTGTGTCTCTGGCCCAGCTCAACGACCTGGGAGATGGAGGCATGTCCATGCAGGGCCGCGTGTCCATGGCCAGCCAGGTCAACCAGGGCCCCCACAGCTACGTACTCAACGCCGGCCAGCTGGGGCTCAACATGGGCCTGGTGAGCCCTGTCAGCGTGCCCTTCGACTGGCACAGCCGCATGCCCTCCTCCTCCCAGTGCGGGGGACAGGTGGTGAACCTGGTCCACAGCAGCCAGGCGGGCATGCACCCTCAGAGCCCCATGCAGCAGCAGCAGAACAGCCTCATGATGCAGCAGCATCAGCAGCACCTGTACCGCAGCGCCCAGCAGGCCATGCTGCAGCCCACGCCTGTCATTGCCAGCACGCCCATCTCCCTCAGCCCCGTCAAGCTGCCCTCCATCGCAGAGCAGCAGCTCCACAACCACTCCATGGCCAGCCAGCAGAGCCTCCGCATGGGCACCTCCTCCCCACCCACCCCCCAGACGACACAGCCCCCTCCAGCCTTCTTCCAGCAGCAGCAGCCTCCTCAGCCCCAGCCTGCCCCTCAGCCCACCTCTCCACAGGCCTCCCAGGCCCCTCCTCCCCAAGCCAGTGGCAGCACTGCAGGCTTGGAGGACTACCCCACCCCGCCCTCCCAGCACAGCTACTCCTCCACCCTGGATGCCACTCCCAAGCATTACCTCCGCCTGTCCAGTGAGCATCCCTACCTGACCCCCTCTCCAGAGTCGCCCGAGCCCTGGTCCAGCCCCTCCCCCCACTGTGTGTCTGATTGGTCAGACTCCACCCCCAGCCCGGCGGTGGCTGGTCCTGCCCAAACCCAGATCCCACATGTCCAGGAGTCCAACGGCAAGATGCAGGTGTTTGCATGAACCCCCAAGGCACCTGGTTAACAGAGACCTGCCTGGGGGAGAGGAGAGAGGAGACGACTGGCTGTAAAGGCCTGTGTGTCTGGAGTTTATGCGTCAGCCTGGTTCCAAGATTTCCATTGGATTTGGATTGACTGTTTTATCACGAGGACCGTCTGCTAGTGTTGTTTGCAGAGGAAGAGTAAAGGGAAATGTGTTGTCTGGATATAAAAGAACAGACAATTTAATGAAGTAAGACTTATTCTGTCACAGATGGACTTGTTTTTTTATTATTATAAAAAGTATATGAAGAAAACGAAGTCTTTCATTTCAAAGACTTAGGGATGCTCTCCTGAAAAACTAACAAACTCTTAAAAAAGTAGATAAAAGAAAGAAAAAAGCAACAATGTTGAAGGGAATTCCTTTATTTTTATTTATTGTTTTTTTTTTGTGTTTCTCAGAACTTCCTTTTCAGGTGTTTTCTCAGCCTCTTTCTGTCCTGTCCTCTCACAGTGTTTTCTCAGCCTCTTTCTGTCCTGTCCTCTCACAGTGTTTTCTCAGCCTCTTTCTGTCCTGTCCTCTCACAGTGTTTTCTCAGCCTCTTTCTGTCCTGTCCTCTCACAGTGTTTTCTCAGCCTCTTTCTGTCCTGTCCTCTCACAGTGTTTTCTCAGCCTCTTTCTGTCCTGTCCTCTCACAGTGTTTTCTCAGCCTCTTTCTGTCCTGTCCTCTCACAGTGTTTTCTCAGCCTCTTTCTGTCCTGTCCTCTCACAGTGTTTTCTCAGCCTCTTTCTGTCCTGTCCTCTCACAGTGTTTTCTCAGCCTCTTTCTGTCCTGTCCTCTCACAGTGTTTTCTCAGCCTCTTTCTGTCCTGTCCTCTCACAGTGTTTTCTCAGCCTCTTTCTGTCCTGTCCTCTCACAGTGTTTTCTCAGCCTCTTTCTGTCCTGTCCTCTCACAGTGTTTTCTCAGCCTCTTTCTGTCCTGTCCTCTCACAGTGTTTTCTCAGCCTCTTTCTGTCCTGTCCTCTCACAGTGTTTCACACTCACCTGTTACATGTCTTGGGCTCACCTGGGTCCAGTGGTGTTACAAGGAAAACGACTAGTGATTCACTCACTCACTCATTCTCCACCCAGCCCACCACCACCACCGGTGTCTAACACTCTGTAGGCAGATCAACATGGGGTTCAGATAGAAAGAGGAAGAGGTCTCACCTCTCTTGACTGATGTTATTTATTTAGGCCAACAGGTAAAACGATCAGATTGGCTTAGGAACAAATATGTACTCTTTTAAGTTGGCTGTCATTAGTGATATTATGTTCTGATTTGATGAACTAGGGAAAAAAGGACTGACTACATTCCGTAGAAGTATTATGTGTAAGAATGTAGAATGATGGGCGTCTCTGAAGCACTTGACGGGACAAAGCGATGGGAGGGAGGGTGATCAGGGAGGGCGATCAGGGAGGGCGATCGTGAGGTGGGGTTCTGACACTGCAATGAGGCACTCTGCTTATCCACACAGAGCCAGGAAGGCATCTAAACATTCATTACAGTACGTTCATTGGCCAGTGTTCAGTCAGACAGACAACTAAACAGAAACAGTGACGTGTTCAAGTTTCAACTTCCCATTGACTTAAGCCACGTTCTGCTCCAGGCCGTCTGCGTGTCAGTCCCAGGCCGTCTGCGTGTCAGTCCCAGGCCGTCTGCCTGTCAGTCCCAGGCCGTCTGCGTGTCAGTCCCAGGCCGTCTGCGTGTCAGTCCCAGGCCGTCTGCGTGTCAGTCCCAGGCCGTCTGCGTGTCAGTCCCAGGCCGTCTGCCTGTCAGTCCCAGGCCGTCTGCGTGTCAGTCCCAGGCCGTCTGCGTGTCAGTCCCAGGCCGTCTGTCAGTCCCAGGTGTCTGTGTCAGTCCCAGGCCGTCTGCGTGTCCCAGTCCCAGGCCGTCTGCGTGTCAGTCCCAGGCCGTCTCTGCGTGTCCCAGTCCCAGGCCGTCTGCCTGTCAGTCCCAGGCCGTCTGCGTGTCAGTCCCAGGCCGTCTGTGTCAGTCCCAGGCCGTCTGCGTGTCAGTCCCAGGCCGTCTGCGTGTCAGTCCCAGGCCGTCTGCCTGTCAGTCCCCCAGGCCGGTGTCAGTCCCCCAGGCCGTCAGCCTGTCAGTCCCAGGCCGTCGTGTCAGTCCCAGGTCGTCAGTGCGTGTCAGTCCCAGGCCGTCTGTCGTGTCAGTCCCAGGCGTCTGCCTGTCAGTCAGGCCGTCTGCCTGTCAGTGCGTGTCAGTCCCAGGCCGTCTGCCTGTCAGTGTCTGACAGTCCCAGGCCGTCAGTCCCAGGCCGTCTGCGTGTCAGTCCCAGGCCGTCTGACTGTCAGTCCCAGGCCGCCTGCCTGTCAGTCCCAGGCATGGCTCGAGTCATCCTAGTCATTAGTCTCATTGGTCCTGGTCTAAAGGGCTTGCCCCCCCAGTCTGCCATCACTACAGTCATGCAGCTTGTTTTCACTCATTCTGAACATTCATTCAGATGAGGGCATTATTATGCCAATTCTCAAATCAACCTGTCACTGCCCTTTAGTTTTGGTTTTAACTCAGTTATGTGTTTGTTTTTTTATATACTGTATATGTGTTGACACCATGGTTACTTTTTTGAACATCTCCTCGGTGTACTAAGCTATGTTTATCAGCTGCTATTCCTTTACCACTGCCCTGCAAACATTCCTGCATGTTGCCTGTCAGTGTGAAAGCATGTTTTTGACTGCTTCTATTCTAGTTCTTTGACCCCTGGTCCTGTTTTTGTGTAGCCTGAGTCCCACATCTATTTGTGCTAACTTGCCGACTCCGTTGCTGTCATTGTTATACGTGTAAGACCGCACACATAGATCTGGGACTCAGGCTAGCTGTCGCGTTGGCCAATAGAAGCACATTCTCTTGCGGTTCCATTGGTAATGGAGGTGTTGGTATGTTCTCCTGCAGTTCAGTTACGGATAAGTCTGTGGACTGATTCCAACTCTGGTGCGCTCCAGTCGTAGTTAGTCAGTCGGTCAGTGTGAGGGCCTGGCTGGTGGGTTGGGACTGTTAGTGCTCTGTCACTCCTCAGGGGGGTGCTATACTACAGCATGCAGAGGAGCGTTCCCCTGCATCTTTAGCAGCTTGCACCCCACTAGCCATGGAGAGGACAGTTACATATGACTTGTTAGAAGACGTGGAAGGAGAGAACACTACTATGTAGTGCTGCACCCCCCCACTGTAGCTCTTTACTATGGATGTCACTCCCCAGGGATCCAACTAACCCTCACAAGACCATTGCAAGACCATTGCAGGATACTCCCTGGACAGGATACTCACTACTGGGGAAGCCAATCAGATCCTCCTCCCCTGTTCGATTTCATTACTGTTTCCTTCACTGGTCCAAGCCTGTTCACTATAACCAGCTACTACAGTACAGTCAGACCTGGGAGGTTTCTGGGTTGGACTGATACTAGGTTCAGATTCCAGTTCAGGGTTCATTTAGTGAAGTGTTTATTTGTTGTCCTTTGAGTTCCTTTCCTGGCGACACTACTATGCTCTCTCTGTACATTTCCAATATCCCAACTTCTGTCTGTAAATAATGTTTGTCCTGTGTAGATCTACTTGTTTATGATGCATCTTGTGTTTCTAAAAAAATGATTATGTACTAAAAAGGACAAAAAGAAAATGTACTTCCTTTTAGGATTATTGTGAAAATTGAGGATGTGACTGATATTTTATTGGTCTTGTATTATTAGAAGTCATAGATATTTTCTATCATTATTATTAATTCCTATACTTGTTTAAAAGTAGTTTAAAAATCATTGTACATAAAAAAACTGTTCCACAATGTTTCTTTCTACAGACAAAAGTTGTAAAATAAGTCACTTCTAATAAAAACTGTAGGGAACTACATTTCTGTGTATCTTTTTGCATTCATCGTATTTTCACACATTTATATTTGACTTGTAATAATGTACTAATTATTAAGTATCACATGTGAATAGAGCAAATCGTTTCAAATGTAGAATATGATGTTGATTGCCATTTTAGTGGATGGTTAAAGGCATCGCCTTTACAGCGTTCCTGAGACCTAGAAGTACTGTCTCCCTGGGTCAGTGGTATTGACAGTACCTCTTAAGTACCTTGTTACGGCGCTGAGAGTTGTGAGTTCGTGCCCATGCCGGGTGGAATTTCCACTCTTGTCACAATTGCACAAAAGTAAATGAGTCTACAAGGGACAGGCATGTTCTTTAAATGCTATAAAACTGAACTTCCAAAGACCTTGCTATTCATAATTATCCTCCATTTCAACGTTACTCTCGAAGCGAGGAAGGATCACAACTTTGGACAACTTCCCTAAGGTCATTTTATCCTATCCGAGAAATAATGAAGGTGAGATTACCTTGAATAGGGGGTGTGGGTTAATAATGCTGTAATAATGTCTTTAAGTTAAAGTTGACATTTATTGCAGGCTTTGGATGTGCTCAGTCTACTACTCCCAGTGGCAGTCAATACTCTACCAAATGATATCATGCCAGTGTATTGTGTTGATGTGTATAGAAGGGGCTCTGGACACAGTGGCGTGTACACCATCTACCCTGCAGGAACAAGCTGTGAGGACCAACCTGAGGGGGGGAAATGGACCGTGTGTACAGTGACTAGACCTTTTGTTTATAATCTTTTGAGCTTCATCAACGTTTGTTTCAATACCACTACCTCAGGGCTCAATCCATGTTGTTGTTTGATCAATTAACCTTTGAAGTAGAGAATATTATCAACCAGGAGAGATGGATAAAAATTCCCCTTCTGTGGAACATCTCATATTTCTGTGGAAAATCTCAAAATGTCCCTCTATTCCAGGTGATTCAGGAGAGAAAGGATGGGACAGTGAACTTTTACCATGAATGGGACCAATACAGGAGTGGGTTTGGGCAGTCATCTGGAGAGTACTGGTTAGGTAAGAGCATGACTCACTGGACACATTTGAAATGTCTATGCTGAGATACAAAATGCATTAAATGTCTGTTCATATGTATTATTACTATCTTTAGTACTCACCTCGTGTTGTGTTCTCCACCAACACCTTGTGCTCTCCCTCAGGCCTAGAAAACACCCATCTCCTCACTCAGAGGAAGAAGTGTTATTACTATCTTTAGTACTCACCTCGTGTTGTGTTCTCCACCAACACCTTGTGTTCTCCAGGCCTAGAAAACACCCATCTCCTCACTCAGAGGAAGAAGTGCTCTCCCTGTTGTGGCCTAGGAAAACACCCATCTCCTCACTCAGAGGAAGAAGTGTTATTACTATCTTTAGTACTCACCTCGTGTTGTGTTCTCCACCAACACCTTGTGCTCTCCCTCAGGCCTAGAAAACACCCATCTCCTCACTCAGAGGAAGAAGTGTTATTACTATCTTTAGTACTCACCTCGTGTTGTGTTCTCCACCAACACCTTGTGCTCTCCCTCGGGCCTAGAAAACACCCATCTCCTCACTCAGAGGAAGAAGTATGAGTTGAGGGTGCACCTGGAGGACTTCGAAGGAGCTAAAGCCCATATGCAGTACTCACCCTTCTCTGTTCACTCTGAGCATGAAGGATACAAGCTGCATTTAAGTGGCTTCAAAGATGGAGGTGCCGGTGAGCCTAAAGAACATTTACATTTCTCCTCCTTTCCCGTGAAACAACAGTATTACCAATCTGAAAGGACTACTTGGTCGATACAGTCTGAAAAAAGTTATACTGTAAATGGAAATGTGGAACAATCCCTTCTGCATTTCAGGAAAATCTATGGATAAACACAATGGGCAGAAGTTCTCCACCTTCGACAAAGACCAGGGCACTCACGCTTCAAATGGTGCTAAATCATATCTAGGAGGATGGTGGTATGGAGAATGCCACAGTGTCAATCCCAACGGGGTATATCTGTGGGGCGACTCAATCTATGGTATTGGTATCATCTGGATGTATTGGAAAGGTTATAAATACTCTTTAAACGCCATTGAAATGAAGATAAGGCCAGTGGTATAAGTTCAGAACCTCTCACACTCACACTTTGCATTCGAATATTACCTTTCAAATTATGAAAATATTTGGAAAGCCACTGACGTTTAAACATTTTAAAGCTAATAAATTGAAGGGAAAAAAGCTTTGTCTCGTTTTATTGAAGTGTTGCCAGTCTTACTGTAAACCTTCATTACACTGGTAAAATACAGTAGTAACACACTAATATCCTCTAAAAGCTGAAGGAACGGTTGAAGGAGTCCCGATTGGTCTGAGACATACTGAGCCCTTAGTCCGTACGGCTAGGTTACCAGGTTTGATTAGAGGCCCACAAACATCAGTCCTTAACTTGTCTCATCTCAGTCTCATCTTTGTTGCACAGTCATTGATAGTTTAAGAAGTGGTTATGAATGTTCATAAGGAAGGTTTCTGGTCTGAGGTGTGGGTCTTTTACTAAGGATTTATCAAGAAGGTCTCAACAGTACTCTTTTGTTGTGTCTATACACAAACACTCTTTTCTGTATACATCAATGATGTTGATCTTGCTGCTGGTGATTCTCTGATCCACCTCTACGCAGACGACACCATTCTGTATACTTCTGGTCCCTGGTCCTTGGACACTGTATTAACAAACCTCCAGATGAGCTTCAATGCCATAAAACACTCCTTCTGTGGCCTCCAACTGCTCTTAAATGCAAGTAAAACTAAATGCATGCTCTTCAACCGATCGCTGCCCGCACCTGCTCACCCATCCAACATCACTACTCTGGACGGCTCTGACTTAGAATACGTGGACAACTACAACTACCTGGGTGTCTGGTTAGACTTTAAACTCTCCTTCCAGACTCACATTAAGCATCTCCAATCCAAAATTAAATCTAGAATCGGCTTCCTATATCGCAACAAAGCATCCTTCACTCATGCTGCCAAACATACCCTCGTAAAACTGATCATCCTACCGATCCTCGACTTCGGTGATGTCATCTATAAAATAGCCCCCAACACTCTACTCAACAAACTGGATGCAGTCTATCACAGTGCCATCCGTTTTGTCACCAAAGCCCCATACACTACCCACCATTGTGACCTGTACGCTCTCGTTGGTTGGCCCTCGCTTCATACTCGTCGCCAATCCCACTGGCTACAGGTTATCTACAAGTCTTCGCTAGGTAAAGCCCAGCCTTATCTCAGTTCACTGGTCACCATAGCAGCACCCACTCGTAGCACATGCTCCAGCAGGTATATCTCACTGGTCACACCCAAAGCCAATTCCTCCTTTGGTCATCTTTCCTTCCAGTTCTCTGCTGCCCATGACTGGAACGAATTGCAAAAATCTCTGAAGCTGGAGACTCACATCTCCCTCACTAGCTTTAAGCACCAGCTGTCAGAGCAGTTTACAGATCACTGCACCTGTACTTAGCCTATCTGTGAACAGCCCATCTATCTACCTACCTCATCCCCATACTGGTATTTATTTATTTATTTATTTTGCTCCTTTGCACCCCAGTATCTCTACCTGCACATTCATCTTCTGCCGATCTACCATTCCAGTGTTTAATTGCTATATTGTAATTACTTCGCCACCATGGCCTATTTATTTCCTTAACTTACCTCATTTGCATTCACTGTATAT
Source organism: Oncorhynchus masou masou (assembly GCF_036934945.1). NCBI lineage: Eukaryota > Metazoa > Chordata > Actinopteri > Salmoniformes > Salmonidae > Oncorhynchus > Oncorhynchus masou. Next base: position 10,769,873 of record NC_088226.1, on the reverse strand, counting down.
AGACTTTTTGTTTTCTTTTGTTCTACTGTATTATTGACTGTATGTTTTGTTTATTCCATGTGTAATTCTGTGTTGTTGTATGTGTCGAATTGCTACGCTTTATCTTGGCCAGGTCGCAATTGCAAATGAGAACTTGTTCTCAACCAGCCTAACTGGTTAAATAAAGATGAAAAAAAAATATTAATAAAAAAAATGACTAGCAGAGAAGAGGGCTTGTCCACTGCAGACTGGAGTCACTCAATGACTCTTTCTGCTCTCTCTATCCCCCTATCTCTCCTCACTGGGTTATTCACTCTCTCTCCAACTTTCTGCTCTCTCTATCCACCTATCTCTCCTCACTAGGTTATTCACTCTGTCTCTCCAACCTTCTGCTCTCTCTATCCCCCTATCTCTCCTCACTAGGTTATTCACTCTGTCTCTCCAACCTTCTGCTCTCTCTATCCACCTATCTCTCCTCACTAGGTTATTCACTCTGTCTCTCCAACCTTCTGCTCAATTGGAGCTCTTCCCAGTCCTCTTCTGCAACATGCGCAGCAGCCCCAGACTGGCAGTGAAGACTGTCGTGCTTGAATAGCAGCTTATAAAAGGTGTCCAGGGGTAGACGACCGGTAGGGTCTGCGTGCTTCAGGGCAGTCATGGGCATGTACACACGGTTGGTCTGGTGGTGAAACGGAGGCTCCTTCGCTGTGATCAGTTGAAGTGTTTGCCTCAAGAGAGTAGAGTAGAGCGATTAGTCCCATTTAGCCACCAAAGGATGAGATGTTGAGACTGCATACCAAATAATACTAGGATAGTAGTCACAAAATATAAGATAGTGACATAACAGAGTGTTACTTCTGCTATTTCCTCGGGTGTCTGTTCGAGAGAGTTGAACACCTTCCTAGAGTAGGGCAGGTAGATCTCACGGAAGATCCTAGCAGTCTCCTCGTCTGACCCCGCGTGGTCCATCTTCTCAGCGTCCTCGTACATCTTCCTCTCAAATTCTGTTCCCACCGGTCCAGAGTCATCCTCAGAGTGGAAGGACAGATGGACAGAGCAGGGAGAGGGACAGATGGACAGAGCAGGGAGAGGGACAGATGGACAGAGCAGGGAGAGGGACAGATGGACAGAGCAGGGAGAAGGACAGATGGACAGAGCTGGGAGAAGGACAGATGGACAGAGCAGATAGACAGAGCAGGGAGAGATAAAGGACCACTGTTTAACTGAGGGAATCCTCCTGCTTGCACATGCATGTGCGATCAGCTATTCCCTATCTCAGGCTAATCATCTACATGAAAACATAACCTGCGGGTTCACTGTTGTGGTATTAGGGCAAAGTCTTATTACTGCCGAGTGTTGGTTTAGTTACTGATGTATGACTCATGTGAAGTGATGTGGCTGGATCTCCTTAAATGTAGACTCACTTCACACTGAACTTCCTGGCTTGTACTGCTAGACTCTCACAGAACCCCTCCACAGCAAACTTTGAAGCAGAGTAGATATCATTGAAGAGTAGCTCTGCCAATACAATCCATTCATTCGTTTTAATGTAAGATTCTATAGGGATAAGTTTAGGAAGTAAACACCATTTAAAGCAAAGTGAACAGTCACATACCGACGACCGAGCAGCGGCTAGCCCGATGACCTAACTGGGTCATGTCATTTTGCAAACTATGGCTGCTCTACTGGGAGTTGTAGTTCTTTGTTGGCAATTTACATACGTTTTAAACCGTTGGTTTAGGAGATTGGGCTGTTGATTCCGTGACTCAGTTCTCTTAGGTGTGACAGAGTGGTGGGGCCGGTGGGGGCTGTGCTACATTCGTTAAAGAGAGGATGGCATACAAAGTATTGGAGATACAGGAATTGGAATGTGTAGGAGGAATAGAAATAAAGTTGAAGTCGGAAGTTTACATACACTTTGTCATTAAAACTTGTTTTTCAACTACTCCACAATTTATTTATTTTTTAACTATAGTTTTGGCAAGTCGGTTAGGAGTTTATGCATGACACAAGTCATTTTTCCAACAATTGTTTACAGACAGATTATTTAACTTATAATTCATTCACTGTATCACAATTCCAGTGGGTCAGCAGTTTACATACACTAAGTTGACTGTGCCTTTAAACAGCTTGGAAAATTCCAGAAAAATCATGTCATGGCTTGACATGCTTGACATCATGGGAAAATCTAAAGAAATCAGCCAATACCTCAGAAACAACACTGTAGACCTCCACAAGTCTGGTTCATCCTTGGGAGAAATTTCTAAATGCCTGAAGGTACCATGTTCATCTGTACAAACAATAGTATGCTAGTATAAACACCATGGGACCACGCAGCTGTCATACCACTCAGAAAGGAGACGAGTTCTGTCCCTTAGAGATGAACGTACTTTGGTGCGAAAAGTGCAAAACAATCCCAGAACAACAGCAAAGGACCTTGTGAAGATGCTGGAGGAAACAGGTACAAAAATATCTATATCCACAGTAAAATTAGCCCTATATCGACATAAGCTGAAAGGCCGCTCAGCAAGGAAGAAGCCACTGCTCCAAAACCGCCATAAAAAAAGCCAGACTACGGTTTTCAACTGCACATGGGGACAAAGATCGTACCTTTTGGAGAAATGTCCTCTGGTCTGATGAAACAAAAATAGAACTGTTATGTTTGTAGAAAAAAGGAGGAGGCTTGCAAGCCGAACAACACCATCCCAACCGTGAAGCACGGGGGTGGCAGCATCATGTTGTGGGGGTGCTTTGCTGCAGGAGGGACTAGTGCACTTCACAAAATAGATGGCATCATGTGGAAGAAAAATTATGTGAATATATTGAAGCAACATCTCAAGACATCAGTCAGGAAGTTAAAGCTTGGTTGCAAATGCATCTTCCAAATGGACAATGACCCCAAGCATACTTCCAAAGCTCAAGGACAACAAATGCAAGGTATTGGAGTGGCCATCACAAAGCACAAACCTCATAGAAAATTTGTGGGCTGAACTGAGAAGTCCTCCCTGTCCTCTCCCAAGTCACTTAGAGGCCTAGCCAGGTCGGTCCAAACACAGTTTTAATTGATCTTCTGTATTTTACTAGGCACACGCACGCAAGTTCAAATCCTAAACTCCGCCTTGCTCAGACAGTCTGTGTTTTTCCACTATACAGGTACATTGCTTAATTCCGACTAAAACCTACACACATCATCAGATTATAATTTTATGATTCTAATCAATTTCACACAGTTATAAGGGTTCAGAGTGGAATTATTTTATCACGATCTTAACTTTTTACTAGGATTAAATGTCAGATATTGTGAAACTGACTTTAAATGTATTTGGCTAAGGTGTATGTAAACTTCTGACTTCAACTGTATGTAGGAATAGGGGTAATATTGTAATAGTTCACTTCTATAACCCCTGCAAACCTCTCTGGTTAGCAAAGTTAAAGGGATTGATAGGACCTGTAGGGGTAGAAGCTAATATGGTGTGATTTTAATAACCATAATGAAGACGACAATGGGAGTACATTTGAACAATGTATGGATAACAGGGGATTAGTGTGTTTTATTGACGGGAGGGAGACGAGAATCAATGTGGTGAGAGTCAATGCTCGGACTTAGCATTGGTATCTGCAGCGGTGGCAGGGAGGTGTGAATGAATGGAAAGTGATGAGAGAAACCACGGTAGGGAGTTATCGTTTTCCGTGTGTGGGTGTGTGTGTGTGTGCATGCATGCGTGTGTGCGTGCGGGAAGTGGTGTTGTAGGGCCAGTAGGAGGCACCCTTTCCTCTGGTCTCAACAAATATCCCAATGCCTCAAGGCCATTGCCTTGTGTAGGGTGCTGTCTTTCGGATGGGACGTTAAACGGCTGTCCTGACTCTCTGTGGTCACTAAAAGATCTCATAGCATTTATCGTAAGAGTATATGTGTTAACACTGGTGTCTTGGCTAAATTCACAATCTGGCTCTCATACCATCATGGTCATCTAATCATCCCCAGCTTACAATTGGCTCATTCATCCCCCCTCCTCTCTCGTAACTATTCCCCAGGTTTTTGCTGTAAATGAGAATGTATTCTCAGTCAACTTACCGGGTAAAATGAAAAAATAACATAAGGTGGTGCTTTGAGAAAGCTAACCTGAAGATGTTATTACCTGTGTGACCGTGTGGGACAAACGTGATCAATGAAGGGGTCTGTGAAGGAGTGCACCGAGACAGTAATGTCTGTAATTATTACAGCTGCCGATGTGACTGTTCCAGTGTGTATCATGAAGTATCAAAGAAAGAGAGCGATGGCCAGAAGAATGATTAAGACAGTGAAAGGGGAGGCATGGTGTGAATTTTGCTCCACTATTGGGATCGGGGCCAAAATTGGTGAGGTTTGGAAGAAACATTTTTAAAAATGATTGGGAAGGGTTAAACTGCTGAAATTCCAGGGTTGGTAGAAGGAAACGTCACAGCTGTAGCAAGTGAAGAAAAGGCAAATGTCCTAGGAGGTGTTTGCAGCGGTTCATAGATGTGAGTACCTGTGTGATGAAAGTAAGAGGAGACGTAGGGAAAAGTTAAAGGAGCAGAAAAGGGGAGTCAGGAGAAGCTATGGATGTTTGAGATGCCAAGGGTGTTGGGAGGGCTGCGGGCAGACTGCTTCTGAAGATAGGGTGTGTTATGTGATGTTTAAGCATGCCCCAGACAGTGTGTTGGAAGCAGTGTTAGGGTTGTATAATAAGGTGTGGCGGACTGGGGTGATACCTAATGGGTAGAAACATGAGCTGATGTTGCTCTTTTGTAAAACCAGGTAAAGATACCGCTAGTGCGTGCAGTTATAGGCCTATTGCGCTGTCATCCAACATGTGTTAATTGATGGAAAAGATCATAGTGAGTAGGATGATGTATTTCTTGGAAGTGAAGGGTTTGATGAGCGTAGCACAGAGTGGGTTCAGGAGACGGCGGTCTGCCATGGATGCCCTGTTGACAGTTAGTACAGAGATAACCAAGGCTCTGACAATTAAAGAGGTGATGAGTGTTGTGTATTTTGACATTGAGAAAGCTTATGATACCATGTGGAGGGAAGGGTTGTTGATCAAGTTGCGTGCATTGGGCACTGAGGGACATCTGTATAACTGGATCATGGACTTCCTGTTCGATTGAGTCATACGGGTGAGCGTGGGGTCAGAATTGTCAATGGGGTTTGAAGTGGACAATGGTACTCCTCAGGGAAGTGTGGTTAGTCTGGTGCTGTTCACCCTGATGATAGATGACATATTTAAGGAGCTGAGACAGGGAGTGGGTGTGGCCTTGTATGCCGATGATTGGGCTGTGTGGAAGAGAGGTGGGAATGTGAAATATGTGATGAGGAAGTTACAGGAAGTTGTGGGAGTAGTAGAAGATTGGTACCTGACATGAGGGTTTAGAATGTCTGTGGCCAATCCCTGGTTTATGGTATATTCTAGGAGGAAGGCTAAAAACGTAGGGCTGAAAAGATATGGTCAGGATATAGGTACACTCTTAAAAAAAAGGCTTCCAAAAGGGTTATTCGGCTGTTCCCATAGGATAACCCTTTTTGGTTCCAGGTAGAACCCTTTTGGGTGCCATGTAGAACCCTCGGTGGAATGGGTTCTATAGTGCATTTGGAAAGTATTCAGACCCGTTGTCACGGGCGTCCTCCTCTTTATCTGAAGTGGAGAGGCGAGAAGGATTGGAGGACCAAAATGTGGCGTGGTATGTGTTCATGATGAAATTTAATAAAGAAAACACTGAACACTGAAACACACTACACAAAACAATAAACTAATAACGACCGTGAAGCTAAATGAGAACTGTGATGACACAAGCAATCAACATAGACAATCTCAAATGGACATGATATGGAAAGGCATACACCTGTCTATATAAGGTCCCAGAGTTGATAGTGCATGTCAGAGAAAAAAACAATCCATGAGTTCGAAGGAATAGTCTGTAGACCTCTGAGAAAGGATTGTGTCGAGGCACAGATCTGGGGAAGGGTACCAAAATGTCTGCAGCATTGAAGATCCCCAAGAACAATGTGGCCTACACCATTCTTAAATGGAAGAAGTTTGGAATCACCAATACTCTTCCCAGAGCTTGTCTCCCAGCCAAACTGAGCAATTGGGGGAGAAGGGCCTTGGTCAGGGAAGTGATTAAGAACCTGATGGTGAGCTCCAGATTTCCTCTGTGGAGATGGGAGAACCATCCGGAAGGACAACCATCTCTGCAGCACTACACCAATCAGGCCTTTATGGTAGTGGACAGACGGAAGCCACTTCTCAGGAAAAGGCGTATGACATCCTGCATGGAGTTTGCCAAAAGGCCTCTAAAAGACTCTCAGACCATGAGAAACAAGATTCTCTGGTCTGATGAAACCAAGATTGAGCTATTTGTCCTGAATACGAAGCATCACGTCTGGACAAACCTAGCACCTTGCCTACGGTGAAGCATGGTGGTGGCAGCATCATGCTGTGAGATGTTTTTCAGCGGCAGGGACGAGAAGACTAGTCAGGATCGAAGGGAAAGATGAATGGAGCAAAGTACAGAGAGATCCTTTATGAAAATCTGCTCCAGAACGCTCAGGACCTCAGGCTGGGTCGAAGGTTCACCTTCCAACATGATAACGACCCTAAGCACACACCCAAGGCAACGCAGGAGTGTCTTCGGGACAAGTCTCTGAATGTCCTTGAGTGGCACAGCCAGATCCCAAAGGTGCTTTAACAAAGTACTGAGTAAAGGGTCTGAATACTTATGTAGTTGTAATATCAGTTTTTTAGTTTTGATACATTTGAAAAAAAAAATAAAAAAAAATGTTTTTGCTTTGTCATTATGGGGTATTGTGTGTGGATTGATGAGAAAAAGGTTCACACTGAGCACATGTGACAGACGTGACAGAGTCTGGAGATGCCGTGGAGAATGTTCTGCTGCCTGCAACATCCTCCAGCATGACCGGTTTGGCGGTGGGTCAGTCATGGTGTGGGGAGGCATTTCTTTGGGGGGCCGCACAGCCCTCCATGTGCTCGCCAGAGGTAGCCTGACAGCCATTAGGTACCGAGATGAGATCCTCAGACCCCTTGGGAGACCATATGCTGGTGCGGTTGGCCCTGGGTTCCTCCTAATGCAAGACAATAATAGACCTCATGTGGCTGGAGTGTGTCAGCAGTTCCTGCAAGAGGAAGGCATTGATGCTATGGACTGGCCCGCCCGTTCCCCAGACCTGAATCCAATTGAGCACATCTGGGACATCATGTCTCGCTCCATCCACCAATGCCACGTTGCACCACAGACTGTCCAGGAGTTTGTGGAGGCTTTAGTCCAGGTCTGGGAGGAGATCCCTCAGGGGACCATCCGACACCTCATCAGGAGCATACCCAGGTGTTGTAGGGAGGTCATACAGGCACGTGGAGGCCACACACACTACTGAGCCTCATTTTGACTTGTTTTAAGGACATTACATCAAAGTTGGATCAGCCTGTAGTGTGGTTTTCCACTTTAATTTTGAGTGTGACTCCAAATCCAGACCTCCATGGGTTGATAAATTTGATTTCCATTGATAATTTTTGTGTGATTTTGTTGTCAGCACATTCAACTATGTAAAGAAAAAAGTATTTAATAAGAATATTTCATTCATTCAGATCTAGGATGTGTTATTTTAGTGTTCCCTTTATTTTTTTTAGCAGTGTATTTTTACATTATTCAAAGTAGCCACCCTTTGCCTTGATGACAGCTTTGCACACTCTTGGCATTCTCTCGACCAGCTTCACCAGAAATGCCATTCCAACAGTCTTGAAGGAGTTCCCACATATGCTGAGCACTTGTTGGCTGTTTTTCCTTTACTCTGCAGTCCAACTCCTCCCAAATCATCTCAATTGTGTTGAGGTCAGGTGATTGTGGAGGCCAGGTCATCTGATGCAGCACTCCATCCCTCTCCTTCTTGGTCTAATAGTCCTTACACAGCCTGGAGGCGTGTTGGGTCATTTTCCTGTTGAAAAACGAATGATAGTCCCACTAAGCGCAAACCAGATGGGATGGCGTATCATAGCAGAATACTGTGGTAGCCATGTTGGTCAAATATGCCTTGAATTCAAAATAAATAACAGACAGTGTCACAAGCAAAGCACCCCCACACCATCACACCACCTCCTCCATGCTTCACAGTGGAAACCACACATGCAGAGATCATCCGTTCACCTCCTCTGCATTGTAACCAAAAATCTCACATTTGGGCTCATCAGACCAAAGGAGAGATTTCCACCAGTCTAATGTCCATTGCTCGTGTTTCTTGGCCCAAGCAAGTCTCTTCTTATTATTGCTGTCCTTTAGCAGTGGTTTCTGTGCAGCAAATCGACCATGAAGGCCTGATTCATGCAGTTTCCTCTGAACAGTTGATATGGAGATGTGTCTGTTACTTGAACTCTGTGAAGCATTTATTTTGGCTGCAATTTCTGAGGCTAGTAACTCTAATGAACTTGTCCTCTGCAGCAGAGGTAACTCTGGGTCTTCCTTTCCTGTGGCGGTCCTCATGAGAAACAGTTTCATCATAGCGCTTGACGTTTTTTGCGACTGCACTTGAATAAACTTTTCCGGATTGGCTGACCTTCATGTCTTAAAGTAATGATGGAATGTTGTTTCTCTTTGCTTATTTGAGCTGTTCTTGCCATAATATTTGCAAGATTTTACCAAATAGGGCTATCTTCTGTGTACCACCCGTATCTTGTCAAAACACAACTGATTGGCTTAAACGCATTAAGAAGGAAAGACATTTTACAAATTAACTTTTAACAAGGCACACCTTTTAATTGAAATGCATTCCAGTTGACTACATGATGAAGCTGGTTGAGAGAATACCAAGTGTGCAAAGCTGTCACGGCTTTCGTTATGGGAAGGAGGAGCGGACCAAAATGCAGCGTAGTTGTGATTCATTTTATTTAATACGGAAACTATACACGATGAAACTAACAAAATAACAAACGTATGAAAACCGAAAACAGCCCTATCTGGTGCAAAACACAGAGACAGGAACAATCACCCACAAACACACAGTGAAACCCAGGCTACCTAAATATGGTTCCCAATCAGAGACAATGACTAACACCTGCCTCTGATTGAGAACCATATCAGGCCAGACATAGAAATAGACAAACAAGACATCCAACATAAAATACCCACTCAGATCACACCCTGACCAACCAAAACATAGAAACATACAAATAAACTATGGTCAGGGTGTGACAAAAGCTGTAATCGAGGCAAAGGGCGGCTCCTTTGAAGAATCTACAATCTAAAATATATTGTGTTGTTTAACACTTTTGTGGTTAATAAATGATTCCATATGTGTCATTTAATAGTTTTGATGTCTTCACTATTATTCTACAATGTAGAAAATAGTAAAAATAAAGAAAACCCCTTGACTGAGTAGGTGTGTATAAACTTTTGACTGGTAATGTACATAGAGAGAGATTGTGTGAAAAGGTTAGAGAGGCTGGACAGGGTTGGGGTTTGGGTGGTGTAGTGGGGGGAGTAAATGGGAGGGAAGTGGTATTTCACCTTCTTAAATGAACAGAACTAATGAAGATAATTACTTTTTGGTAGGCTGTGACTGGCCTTACACTCCAGTACAGTAGGTGGTGGTGTATGCACCTTAAAAGTTGGATGCGATCCACCAATCCAATCCCAAAGAAGAAGGAGCAGAGCGGGGCTGGTTGGAACGGTTCACTTGAATGGGGTTCTGAAGAGGAATCCTGGAGCAAGAACAGGGATGTTGGGACAGGGACACAGAAATGTGGATTTCTGAGGAGGAATGGAGGTGGAAAAAGAGGAAGAGGTGGTTGAAGAGAATGAGGAAAGCAGATGTTGGATTTGAATCTGGAGGAAGATGGAGATAAAAATGGAGATGGGGTGTTGAAAATGATTGGTGTCAAACAGAGTGAGTCATGAGCCAGACTGAGTTCGAGAGGAGAAATTGAAGTGTATGAGGGCGGGTTATGTGAGGTGGAAGGTGTGGTGAAGAGCTTGACATCATTGAACAAAATACAAAATAATCTAGTTCAATAGGAGTGACATTTTTGGAGAAAGTGGACCCTTGCCTTTTGGCAGATCCATTTGTGGTTTCAGGATGGGTGGGAAAGGAGTTGTTTACAGTAGAATCCGTGAAGGTAACCTGAAGTGGACTTTTTCTTTTTGTTTATGTTTCTTCTGACCCAAGGAAGCAGGCGCTCCGTGTCACGCAACTTGGGTCAAGATCTGCTTCATGCTTTGCTCTTGATGCCCGCCGTTTGGCGCGACACAGACCTGGTGGTGAGCGTGGTGAAACAGTTTGACTTTTGAGTCAGAGTCTTTACCAGACAAAGTCATGTTAGGATATATCATCCTCTTAGAGTGTTTGTGGTGAATCCACTGCTCTGTTTCAGGTACAATGTTTATGGTCATGTTGCAGCAGTGTGCAGGAGGGAGATTCCAAGATGTGAGAAGTGTGCAGGAGGGCATTGGACAGAGGATTGTGTAGTTTTGGTAAAGTTGTGTGTGTCAACTGTAGTGGTGCCCATGTTGCTGGGGATCGGAAGTGTCCGGTATGAGAGTGGCAGGTTGAAGTGGCCAGAGAGTAGTGAAGGTGTTGTCTCTGTGAATGGTTTGTCCTCTGACAAATCAACTGTAAATTTCGGTGTTCCTCAAGGTTCCGTTTTAGGACCACTATTGTTTTCACTATATATTTTACCTCTTGGGGATGTTATTTGAAAACATAATGTTAACTTTCACTGCTATGCGGATGACACACAGCTGTACATTTCAATGAAACATGGTGAAGCCCCAAAATTGCCCTTGCTAGAAGCATGTGTTTCAGACATAAGGAAGTGGATGGCTGCAAACTTTCTACTTTTAAACTCGGACAAAACAGAGATGCTTGTTCTAGGTCCCAAGAAACAAAGAGATCTTCTGTTGAATCTGACAATTAATCTTAACGGTTGTACAGTCGTCTCAAATAAAACTGTGAAGGACCTCGGCGTTACTCTGGACCCTGATCTCTCTTTTGAAGAACATATCAAGACCATTTCAAGGACAGCTTTTTTCCATCTACATAACATTGCAAAAATCAGAAACTTTCTGTCCAAAAATGATGCAGAAAAATTAATCCATGCTTTTGTCACTTCTAGGTTAGACTACTGCAATGCTATATTTTCCGGCTTCCCGGATAAAGCACTAATTAAACTTCAGTTAGTGCTAAATACGGCTGCTAGAATCCTGACTAGAACCAATTTTTTTTATCATATTACTCCAGTGCTAGCCTCTCTACACTGGCTTCCTGTCAAAGCAAGGGCTGATTTCAAGGTTTTACTGCTAACCTACAAAGCATTACATGGGCTTGCTCCTACCTATCTCTCTGATTTGGTCCTGCCGTACATACCTACACGTACGCTACGGTCAGAAGATGCAGGCCTCCTAATTGTCCCTAGAATTTCTAAGCAAACAGCTGGAGGCAGGGCTTTCTCCTATAGAGCTCCATTTTTATGGAACGGTCTGCCTACCCATGTCAGAGACGCAAACTCGGTCTCAATCTTTAAGTCTTTACTGAAGACTCATCTCTTCAGTGGGTCATATGATTGAGTGTAGTCTGGCCCAGGAGTGGGAAGGTGAAGGGAAAGGCTCTGGAGCAACGAACCACCCTTGCTGTCTCTGCCTGGCCGGTTCCCCTCTTTCCACTGGGATTCTCTGCCTCTAACCCTATTACAGGGGCTGAGTCACTGGCTTACTGGGGCTCTCTCATGCCGTCCCTGGAAGGGGTGCGTCACCTGAGTGGGTTGATTCACTGATGTGGTCATCCTGTCTGGGTTGGCCCCCCCCCCCTTGGGTTGTGCCGTGGCGGAGATCTTTGTGGGCTATACTCAGCCTTGTCTCAGGATGGTAAGTTGGTGGTTGAAGATATCCCTCTAGTGGTGTGGGGGCTGTGCTTTGGTAAAGTGGGTGGGGTTATATCCTTCCTGTTTGGCCCTGTCTGGGGGTGTCCTCGGATGGGGCCACAGTGTCTCCTGACCCCTCCTGTCTCAGCCTCCAGTATTTATGCTGCAGTAGTTTATGTGTCGGGGGGCTAGGGTCAATTTGTTATATCTGGAGTACTTCTCCTGTCCTATTCGGTGTCCTGTGTGAATCTATGTGTGCGTTCTCTAATTCTCTACTTCTCTCTTTCTTTCTCTCTCTCGGAGGACCTGAGCCCTAGGACCATGCCCCAGGACTACCTGACATGATGACTCCTTGCTGTCCCCAGTCCACCTGGCCGTGCTGCTGCTCCAGTTTCAACTGTTCTGCCTTATTATTATTCGACCATGCTGGTCATTTATGAACATTTGAACATCTTGGCCATGTTCTGTTATAAACTCCACCCGGCACAGCCAGAAGAGGACTGGCCACCCCACATATGCTCTCTCTAATTCTCTCTTTCTTTCTCTCTCTCGGAGGACCTGAGCCCTAGGACCATGCCCCAGGACTACCTGACATGATGACTCCTTGCTGTCCCCAGTCCACCTGGCCGTTCTGCTGCTCCAGTTTCAACTGTTCTGCCTTATTATTATTCGACCATGCTGGTCATTTATGAACATTTGAACATCTTGACCATGTTCTGTTATAATCTCCACCCGGCACAGCCAGAAGAGGACTGGCCACCCCACATAGCCTGGTTCCTCTCTAGGTTTCTTCCTAGGTTTTGGCCTTTCTAGGGAGTTTTTCCTAGCCACCGTGCTTCTACACCTGCATTGCTTGCTGTTTGGGGTTTTAGGCTGGGTTTCTGTACAGCACTTTGAGATATCAGCTGATGTACGAAGGGCTATATAAATACATTTGATTCGATTTGATTTGATTTGTATTCCGAGGCAGTGAAGAAAGTAGAGGCGGATGGATCAAAGGTGAGGAATCCTGAGAGGAGCCCAGTGAGTCGTAGATCTGTGTCGGCACAGAGGGAGAGGCCATAGTGTTTTGAGCTTCAGTGAGGCTGCCTTCTCAGCATTCATAGCAATGGTTATCAACTGTACTGCAGAAAGGGAAGGTAAACCACAGAAAATAGATGTTGTGGTGGCAGCTGCAGAGAAGTACTTGGGTATATGAGATTTGAATTCGAAGAGTTACAGGGTGTGTTGAGTGGGGGTGTCCCGTCCTCCCAGGCCGTTGGCAAGGAGTGTAGCTGGCAGATGGGTGTGAGATTTTTTAGATGTTTTTTAATGAAATATTGGTATATAGTTGTAGGGTTGGTTGGTGGTGAAAAGTATATGTACATATATATATTACCCCTTTTTATTTTTGTATAATGTGATTGAACATACACTGCCGCACAGTAGGTGGCGAAATGCACAAACAAAATGTGCAACGCCATGATACCAAATAAGAAGAAGAAGAGGTAGCGGGGGCTGGTTGTGTGTTCATTGGTTGGTGTGTATTTGTTTTTACGGTGTGTGGCGTGCGTGGGCGTGCGTGGACGCGTGGTACGTATGACCAGTCTAATGATACGTTCAAAACAACTCGGAACTGGGAATCCCGAAATCCGACTTCAGTGTGTTAAAAATAAATGGGAACTCGCACAACAAAAGGGGCTCTGACTGGAAAAATAATAATTTGAACGGTCATCCAACTCGAATTTCAACTCGTGAACTCGGGCCTCTTTCCAGATCTCCGACTTTACACCCTAACGTAATGATCTGACATTGTATTGTTCCAAGATCCCAGTGGTTTTGAACGCGCCATCTTATCAAAGTGAAAGTTGTTAACGTTAGTCAACACACTGCAACTGCAGCGCTTCAAGGAAATATATCGATTGTTGCAAAATATGTTGCTATAGAACGACATATGCAAGGGTAGAAAAACCCTAGACGATAACAAAATGAGCTGTCTGCAAGATGAATTTGAGGTAGGCTACGGTAAACTTAGTTTTCATTTGGCCAGTAACGCTGTTTTACATGGTCGATTTGTATGCGCCTTTCTTGTTTGTATTGTAGTCCTACGGTTCAAATGTCCAATTTGTGTTTTGGTCGATGTGAAACTTTTAACGTTGGATAATAATTATGTTTTTTTCTCTCACATTTCTCATACGTTTAGCCTAAACCTAAATAACGTCATCAAACACTATAGAGTTATTACACTTTATAAATAGGCCTATGTGGTTAGATAGGACAGGGCAAGAGCAGTGTGTGTTTCATTGTGCGTTGTGTTGTGATCTGTTTTTGAATAAACCATGTCCTTAGGCTGCATTTGCATTTGTTGCAATATTCTATCGATCTTCCTGTTGAATGTGCCTGATCTTCTATTTTATTTACAACATGATTGACACCAGCTTGTTTATTTTAGATTCTTATTGTCCTTTTCTTATTTGTCTGTTAACCCAGCTTGAGAAAAGTGTCAGGCGGTTCAGGGAGACATTCCATGGAAAGATAGCGGTGGAAAAGGCAACCTTACTGATGAGACGCTATGCCAACAAACATCAAATGGTCACCTGGGCAGTTATACTGAAGAAAGGCAACGGTAAAGAAATGGTTGACAGTAAATGCAAACCCCAGTCATACCACCATAGGAAACCCTATGGAGGGTGTTCCAAGACACCGGGTCCTGTACTAAACAGCCTGTACAGTGGGGATTCTCCATTAAATGTGCCCCTTAGTCCAGGAACAGAACTAGGATTCATCTGTCCTGGAGACTTTCCCTTAAAGGGGCAATCTGCAGTTGCTACATCCGTTTGTTGGACTTATGCATTTATGATATGTACCCATTGATTCTTGAAGAATATAACTTATAAATGCCTCATGAGCTCAGTTCAACTGTCGTAACCCATCAGAACCCCAAATATAAGCTTGTTTTACTCCATTGTTTGTAAACAAAGTCAATTAAAAACAAACACTATATAGCCTCAAAACATGGTGTAAACTATCATTTTTATATCATGGATGGTCAGTCCTTGCATCTGCAGCTCTGTGTATACATTTAAAAGTTCCTACATTTTTTTACAGAAACATGGGCGAGGAAGACTGTTATTGTTTCAGCTGCTGATGGATTCTTTAACCTCTCTTCAGACATGGTCTCGGGTGGTTTAACAACCAGACCCATTTTATTTGCGTGAAAGGGTTGGCCATGTTGACAATCTAATCTCAGACTCTTCCTCTTCTCTTGCCGTGCAGAGCTGGATGATGAGGACAGAAAATGCTTACAGACGGATCAGGCAGTCAAGGTTACATTAATACATTCCATACTATTCTCTGTCGCTTTGTGTGTGTATTTGGATTAGGGGTGTATCCAGGCGGATCTGTATTTCTTTGAAAATGTGGTCTTTGTGGTCATAAACATGACAATTCAGTTGTACCCTGACCCTTGACCCACCTCTCTCTCTTTCAGAATGTGGTGCAGAGACTCACCGCTGAGGACGGGGAACCTCAGGTCCCTCCTGCACAACAGGTACAACACAGTCACAGTGTTAGTTAGTCCGTCTTTCATTGGGTTAAAGAATCAATGTTCATCAGAAGACATCTGGATTTCAGGCATTTTAGTATAATGCAAAAATCTCTGTTGATTTTGAAGTTCCATATTCCATAACCATATTGGTAATGGGTAATAACACATTGGGAATAGATTTGTGAGCTATTATAACAACACTGTTCAAGGGCTGGAAGAGAGAATAAAACTCCTATCATATTACATTTGTCCTATATCCAATCTGATAATCAGGTTGGTAAATTCGTTGCCTTGACTATTTCTAATTCTATGACTTACATTTATCTTCCCTACAGCCCCGAGGTAGCAGACAGCCTGAAGACGATAATGATATCAAGGTCAGTCATCCACAGACTGTTTACTGACTTTACTGGTGGGGAAAGAGATTAAGGGTTAAGTGGATGGCTAACTGAAAGGTGTGTGTGCGCATCAGTGTGTCCCTGCCATTATGTGTGTGGCTCGTGTGTGTTGAGTCTTCAGGAGCTGGGAGAGCGTCTGCGGGTCCTGCCTCTCACTGAGAAGAACAAGAGAATGTTTGATAATGCACAGCGCCACCTCACCCCCTCTGTCCTGCACCAGTTTGCCTGCCAGATCTGTGACAATGACTGGTGGCGTCGGGTACCCCAGAGGAAGAGGGTAATGCTCTTCCATATATACCCACCTGGTATCCACCGTGGTCTTCACACATCTCTGTTTGATATGCATGCCAAACCCATTCATAATAGTTCAAACGTATTTCTCCATGCCTGTGTCTGTAACTGTGTTCCTGATACCTTGTTACTTTGTCTTAGAATGTGTATTTCACATGGCCAGTTCATCTACTAACTGGGGTCTCCACTGACTGTCATCTCTCCTAGGTATCTCGCTGTCACCTGTGCAAGAAGAAATATGACCCTGTCCCTTATGACAAAATGTGGGGTATTGGAGAGTTCTGCTGCACCAAATGCACACGCTCCTTCAGGTAAAAACTGGAGCGTCCTGCACATGTGTGATTATGAGAAATTATAAATGTGATTTAATCTCTATGCACATGGTTTGATTTGTCCATCAGGGGCTTTGGGAGGATGGATTTGGGCTCCCCCTGCTACTCCTGCCGAACTCTGGTGATCCCAACAGAGATTCTTCCTCCACGCAAGGGAGGGGTAGGAGTAGTAGGACCCAGAAAACCTATCCCACACAGCTGCCTCGCTGAGGATTGTTACAACAGACAAGGTTAAACTACACACACACACACACACACACACACACACACACACACATTGCGCTGTACAGTGCAATGTACTGTGGTTTGTAGAGTGTGTTACTACAAACAAGTACCACAAGATGGCGGCCTTTTACATGTCTGTCTGGCTGCTGGCTCCAGCCAACTAACTGGCCT
Source organism: Oncorhynchus masou masou (assembly GCF_036934945.1). Taxonomy (NCBI): domain Eukaryota; kingdom Metazoa; phylum Chordata; class Actinopteri; order Salmoniformes; family Salmonidae; genus Oncorhynchus; species Oncorhynchus masou. The sequence goes on along the minus strand of NC_088226.1, from coordinate 10,753,066 downwards.
TGTACTTCCATGCCAGAGCCCCATGTTCCTGGGACAGAGTGTGTCCACCCCCGCAGTCGCCAGAGGAACAGGAAGCCTCGCGTGGTCAATCCCAGCTCCGTCCACATCAGCTCCGGCTCCACCGTCAACACCTGCCTGAGCCAAGGAAGCCTGGAGAACCTGTACGACCTCATCATGGATGACATCAGAGAGGAGAGTGAAGAGGACAACAGTAGTGGTAGCAGCAGCAGCTAGAGCAGCACTGATGTTACCAGTGACCAACAGTCATGAGCAGCTTCCATGCTTCCCCAATTGTGCTTCCAACGATCAGGATATGATCACTTTTCTTAGGTTCACATTCAGTGTAAGGATGGCATCTCATAGGCATACCGACATAGTATTGGTTGTACTTTCCTTTCATTTTTAAAAACCATGAAAATACCGCTCAATATTCACAACAGTCAGATGATATAAGTGAGATGGTATAACTAGTTTCATGTTTTGCTTTTGTCTTTGTTTATGCTTCTTGAAGTGTTCCCACGTGTTGTTGCTGCTGCTTTGTTAATGTCTGAATGATAAGGGGAGATTGACCGCACTGGCTACTGCCCATAATTCTGACTTTACTTTTGGTTACCTATTCAGGAGATACATTTCTAGTAATGTGTGTGTTCAAATAGATTTGTCATATAAACTTGAACAAGAATATATTATAAAACACAAATAATGCATTTTGGTCCTCCCCCCCCCCAAAAGAAAACAAATAATGCATTATGAAATCTTACTGTTATTCATTTTCAATACGACTCGGGTTCAAATCAAATTGTATTTGTGACATGCACTGAACACAACAGGTGAAATGTTGAAGACTTACCGTGAAATGTTACTTACAAGCCCTTAACCAGCAATGCAGAGTTTAAAAAAAGTATGAATATAAGAAAATATTCAAAAACGTAACACAATAAAATAACAATAATGAGGCTATATATATAGGGGTTCCCAATACCGAGTCAATGTGCGGTGTACAGGTTAATTGAGGTAATATGTACATGTGGATAGGGGTAAAGTGACTATGCATAGATAATAAACAGCAAGTAGAAGCAGGGTATAAAAAATGGGGGTCAATGCAAATAGTCCGGGTGGCCATTTGATTAAGTGTTCAGGAGTCTTATGGCTTGGGGATAGAAGCTATTAAGGAGCCTTTTGGATCTAGACTTGGCGTTCTGGTGCCGCTCGCCGTGCGGTAGCTGGGAGAACCGTCTGATATGGGTGGCTGGATTCTTTCACAATTTTTAGGAGGAAAAATCACAGACATGCCACCATGGATTTGAATATATCACTGTAAATAATTGAGAAGATACCTGTACATCAATAAAGCACAATTTATTCTGTTTGTTTCAGAATAACCTGAGAAAAACATTTACAGTGGGGTTCAAAGTTATTGATAAAGATAAGCAATATTGACTTTATAAAATAAAGAATTCAAACACTGAGCTATATTGTATGCGGGAAAAATTGGGAAATTGTTATTTTATATTAATACAATTCCTCAGAGAAAGAGATGTTGTTTAACAGATAATATTATGTTTCTCTCAAAAAGGTAGTGGTCAAAATTATTGACACCCCTTAAGATTCTTATAAATAAAATAGTCAAAAGTTTTGAATTTGGTCCCATGTTCCTAGCACACAGTGAATACATCATGCTTGTGACTTCAAACTTTTTGCATGCATTTGCAGTTAGTTTAAGTTGTGTTTCAGATCATTTTGTGCCCAATAGAAATGAATGGTAAATCATGTATTGTGTCTTTTTGGAATCACTTTTATTGTAAATAAGAATATAATGTTTCTAAACACTTCTACTTTAATGTGGGTGCTACCTTGATTGCGTATAATCTTTAATGAATCGTAAATAATGATGAGTGAGAAAGTTACAGAGGGACTAAGCTCCTAGGTATAACATTGGATGGTCAATTATCATATTGACTAAGTTGTTGTGAAGATGGGGAGGGGTATGTCCCTTCTTGAGTACTGTCCGTAATATGGCCAAATGAAGCAAAGAAAAACCTAGCAAATCTGCAGCTGGTTGAAAACGACAGCACGCCTTGCCTTTACAGTGCATTTGAAAAGTATTCAGACCCCTTAACTTTTTCCACATTTTGTTACGTTACAGCCTTATTCTAAAATTGATTCAATAGTTTTTTTCTCGTCAATCTACACACAGTACCCCATAATGACAATGCAAAAACAGGTTTTTAGACATTTCTTCTCATTTATAAAAAAGAAAAAACTTCACATGTACATAAGTATTCAGACCCTTTACTCAGTACTTTGTTGAAGCACCTTTTGGCAGCAATTACAGCCTCGATTCTTCTTTGGTATGACACTACAAGCTTGGCACACCTGTATTTGGGAAGTTTCTCCCATTCTTCTCTGCAGATCTTCTCGAGCTCTGTCAGGTTGGATGGGGAGCGTTGCTGCACAGCTATTTTCAGGTCTCTCCCGAGATGTTCGAGTTTTAAGTTCCTCGGCGTACACATCACAGACAAACTGAAATGGTCCACCCACACAGACAGCGTGGTGAAGAAGGCGCAGCAGCGCCTCTTCAACCTCAGTAGGCTGAAGAAATTCGGCTTGTCACCAAAAACAGTCACAAACTTTTACAGATGCCCAATCAAGAGCATCCTGTCGGGCTGTATCCAGAGGGTAGTGAGGTCTAGCATAAAAGCCTGGTTGGTGAAGTCCTGAAGAGATGGTTGACCTTCTGGAAGCTTCCCCGATCTCCACAGAGGAACTCTGGAGCTTTGTCAGAGTGACCATCGGGTTCTTGGTCACCTCCCTGACCAAGGCCCTCTCCCCCCGATTGCTCAGTTTGGCTGGGTGGCCAGCTCTGGGAAGAGTCTTGGTGGTTCTAAACTTCTTCCATTTAAAAAGGATGGAGGCCACTGTGTTCTTGGGGATCTTCAATGCTGCAGAAATGTTTTGGTACACTTCCCCAGATCTGTGCCTCGACACAATTCTGTCTTGGAGCTCCTCTGACAATTCCTTTGACCTCATGGCTTGGTTCTGCTCTGACATGCACTGTTAACTGTGGTACCAAATCATATCCAATCAATTGAATTTACCACAGCTGGACTCCAATCAAGTTGTCGAAACATCTCAAGGATGATCAATGGAAACAGGATGCACTTGAGCTCAATTTCGTCTCTCATAGCAAAGGGTCTGAATACTTATGTAAATAAGGTATTTCGTTTTTTTATTTTTAACAAACTTGCAACAATTTCCAAAAAACTGCTTTTGCTTTGTCATTATGGGGTATTGTGTGCAGATAAATGATTAATAATGATACATTTTTAAAAACATTTTTAGAATAAGGCTATAACTTATCAAAATGTGGAAAAGGTGAAGGGGTCTGAATACCTTCCGAATGCACAGTAACTGCATAACATCAACAACAAGCATGCCAATCTTTCCTTGTTGAGGGTTAAAGAGAGATTAAATACTTATCTTGTAGTTTTTATAAGAAATATTACTTTGATGAGAATTCCAGATTGTCTGCATAATCAAATAACATACATCTCAGACACACATACATACCCCACAAGACAGGGGACTCGCCACAGTATTATACAGAGCCACGATCACATGGAACCCCCCTTCTATCTCCAATTACTCAAGCAAATATCAAAATGACCTAAAAATGTTTTATAAAACAACATCTCATGGCACAATAGGAACTGTGAAATGACACACACTGACACACTCTTAACAAAGTTTAAGACACTGCATCTCAGTGGTAGAGGCGTCACTACAGACACCCTAGTTAGATTCCATGCTGTATCACAACCTGCCGCGATCCCATTTGGAGGCGCACAATTGGCCCAGCGTTGTTCGGGATTGGCCGGTGTAAGCCATCATTGTAAATAAGTATTTGTTCTTAACTGACTTGCCTAGTTAAATGAAGGTAAAAAAAAAATAAAAATACATTCTTTAGTTGTATTGCTTATATATTGTTGTATTTTAAATTTGTATGACGGTTCTTGTGTATCAGTGTTTTGGTACTTGTCGTGTTGTATGTGTGGACCCCAGGAGAGTAGCTGCTGCTTCAGCAAAAGCTAATAGGGATTCTAATAAACCAATAAAACCAGTAGACATTCAGGATTTCCTGATACAATACATTAATTACCATTCATTTCTATTGGGCACAAAATCATCTGAAACACAACCAAAACTAACTGCAAATGCATCCAAGTTTGTAGAGTCACAAGCTTGATGTATTCATTGTTTGTTAGGAATATGGGACCAAATACTAAACTTTTGACTACTTTATTTTTACGAGTCTTTAAGGGTGTCAATAATTTGCACCCCTACCTTTTTGAGAAACATGGTATTACTTGTTAAGAAAAATCTATTAAGAAAAATCTATAAAATCTATAATCTACAATATAGCCCAGTATTTGAATAATTTATTTTATACAGTCATTATTCCTCATCTTTATCTAGGGTGTCAATCATTTCAGATCCGCTGTACACACTCTTTGCCCCTGGAAAATAATATTTGTTTGCCAAATTGAAGCATATGGAAAGCAGTTAGGAGCTTGGAAATGCCTCGGGGATGAATCTCTTTACAAGGTTTTCCTTGGGGAAGGAGTAAAAGTTTATTGATGATTTATAAATGATCAATAGAATAATGTAGTTATATCGTAATTACTTTCATTTAAATGGCATCACATTATGTGTTACTCTGATATCTTCATTTAATAAACAGAAGGTCGGACTAAATGGCAAGAGTATTGAATACACAACTCATTCATTGACTCAATACAGTGGCTTGCCATCCCATGTGTGATTTAACTCTGCTTATCTTCTGATGTGACAGTTATAGTTTAGTGAAAAGGGGTTGACTTGATTATAAAGCCCACAGTGCGTCAGTAGTTCACCACACAGTAGCTAGTGGTGTGGAGAGGAGATGAAGGCAGATGCCTCTCAGTGACTCGCTCTTTAAAAGTCCATTTCCTAACAGGGTGTGGGTGTACCTCACAGCTCAGTCTGGCAGGTAGTGAGATCTAGCCCATCTGTGACACACACACATGTTGCAGTGGAGAGTGAGTGTGTACCATAAGGCAACACACCAACTAACTGACTGATGTTTGATTTGAGTTTAACTGCTTTCCAATCAGTCGAGGACTTTAGATGAAACATGCCTCAAAGACATGCTGGTCTCTCAGGCAAATTATTGAGTCAATCCATCATTGAGGGAAATGCCCAGTCATATGAATGATGTCATGACTTCCGCCGAGGTTGGTCCCTCCTTGTTTGGGCGGCGTTCGACGTCACCGGTCTTCTAGCCATCACCGATCCACCTTTAATTTTCCATTTGTTTTGTCTTGTTTTCCCGCACACCTGGTTTGCATTCCCTCAATACTCGTCTTGCATATAACCCTCTGTTTCCCCCCATGTCTGGGTGTGGAATTATGTAAAGGATTGCGTAACTGGCTGCAGGGAAGTCATGCGCAGGAGAGCAGAAATGGTTAGCAAACGGAGCCCTTTATTGAGGCGAACAAAACACGGTACTATGAAAACTAAACACACACGGGTTACAATAACCCGGCGCAAACCAGCCTGGAGTACACATACATTTACAGAAAACAATTCCACACACAGACATTAAAAATACAGATAAACCCTTGAATGAGTAGGTGTGTCCAAACTTTTTTGACTGGTACTGTATGTGCATAAATATGATATAGCACCACGACTATACCCTGATGAAGACAGCTTGTCTGTCAAAAACACTGGTTATTAGGTTATAAAATGAGTGCGTCTGAGCTCCTAGAGTGTGTGGCTCTCCTTTTCTTTTTCAAGTGTTCTACTCTGCCAGCCAGCACCTAAACATATGTGCGTTTCTTTCGCCTCCAGATCGCACCAGTATTACCACCAGTATTACCCTTGACAAGGAATTACAAAATATTTGTAGCCACATTACTGTAGAGATGGTTATGACCAGTGACATGATGGTATTGTCATTCCTTTTTGTCTAGAATTCATATGGACAGAAGCAGTCTAATTTATTCCCTGTCCGTTTTGAGAGTGGTGACAGTGTTTCTCATCAGGACACTCAGATCATCTGAGGACACTCCTTAGATCACATCCTCAATCAGCCTTGGTCTGGTCTGGTCTAACTCATCTCATCTGTCTGCATCCTCTGACCCTTCCCACATCACTCCACGCCTAAACATGGCCAGAGATGTCTGACTACTTTCAATCACCGCAAAGTGTCAGCGAGAAATGTCTTACCTCAACTAAAGGTTCCTTTCTGTAGTTGTGTGCCTTGACGAAATGTTGGCATCTGGGAAAGTTGTGCTAAAAGCACAAAGATGATTACCAATCAAGTGGAATGTCTTTGTCTGCAATTAAATGAGATTGATGTCTTACATTTGTTAACATAAAATGAATACCTTGATAGTTGATGGTGGACTGAATAACTTTATTATTGACATTGTCCAGAGAGTTATGTGAAAGCCATTGGTCCAGTTATAAATTGGTTTCGGACTGATTTAACTGGTCAATACTTTTTTGTCACCCATCAAATACATATCACATGTGGCGTCCCACAAGGTTAGATATTGGGTCCTTTACTGCTCAGTTTACATATATATAATATATAATATAATATATTTTCCACCTTCGAAGCGTTATCAGAAAGCAAAGCATTGATTGTCACGGCTACGTAGACAATACACAACTTTGTATTTCTGTGTCACCAGAGGAATTTAGCTCCACAGATAAATTATTAGACTGTATTAGTGATTTAAATTATTGGATGGCTCACAACTTCCTCCAGCTAAATCAAGACAAGACTGGGGTATTTATTGTTGGAGCCAAAGCACAGAGAGAATCTAGCTGCACATTCTAATTCACGGGCCATAAAGATAAAACAAAAGGTAAAAATCCCAGGTTTCATTTTAGATTCTGTACAAAATATCAAATCACAAGTTAGGAATGTGACCAAAATAGCTGTCGTCGGTGGAAGAAGCTGAGGACCAAGGTGCAGCGTGGTAAGTGTTCATGATTTGTAATATAATCAACACTGAACACTAAACAAAACAATAACTAGGAAGAACGAACAACCGAAACAGTCCTGTCTAGTGAATACACACAAAACAGAAAATAAACACCAACGAAACCCAGGTGGAAAAAGGCTACCTAAGTATGATTTTCAATCAGAGACGACTAACGAAACCTGCCTCTGATTGAAAACCATACCAGGCCAAACTCAAAAACCAACATAGAAAAACAAACATTGACTGCCCACCCCAACTCACGCCCTGACCAACTAAAACAAAGACAAAACAAAGGAACTAAGGTCAGAACGTGACAGGAACATTGCCAACGTTTCTCTCTCAGGCTGATACAAAGAGAATCATCCATGCTTTTATTACAAGCAGGTTTGACGACTGTAATGCTCTCCTGTCTGGTCTACCCAAGAAAGCCATTGGTCAACTGCAAAACAGACACCATGCTGCAGCATGGGTACTGACCAAGACCAGACAGAGAGCACACCGTACACCGGTTTAAAGGTCTCTGTACTGTAAAACAGACAGAATGCTGCAACACGGGTACTGACCAAGACCAGACAGAGAGCACACCGTACACCGGTTTAAAGGTCTCTGTACTGTAAAACAGACAGAATGCTGCAGCACGGGTACTGACCAAGACCAGACAGAGAGCACACATTACACCGGTTTAAAGGTCTCTGTACTGTAAAACATACAGAATGCTGCAGCACGGGTACTGACCAAGACCAGACAGAGAGCACACATTACACCGGTTTTAAGGTCTCTGCACTGGCTGCCTGTGAGTTTTACAATTCATTTTAATTATTCTATTGTGCACCCCAATACATGTCAGACATGTTATGTACCCAGTAGGTCCCTCAGGTCCCCTGGCACTGTCCTTTTTACTATCCCAAAGTTATTATGCAGCCTTTAGTTATTATGCCCCCAGACTCTGGAATAGCCTCCAATAGAACCCGAGGGACATATTTAAAAGAGATGTTAAAACACATGTTTTAGCTTTGCTTTTCCTTAGGGTGCTTTTTAGTTGTTCAGTTTGTCATTCTTTAGTATGTTTATCTTATGTTTGTTGTGTAGTAAATAGTTCAGCTTTTATTTTTGTAGGTTTGTAATATTTTTTTCCCTGTAAAGCACATTGCGTTGCATTCCATGTCTGAAATGTGCTGTATAAATAAAGCTTGATTTGATTTGTGGAACGAGAGATAACACTAAGGACTAATCATGCTCTCCCTCAGCAGCGTTTTAGTTGGCAGTGTGACATTCCAGACTGAAGGCAGAAGTGTTGAGAAGGTACTGACATAAATTCTCATCCTAATTGGCTTGAAGTCAATCTAAACTATGCATACCTCGTTACCTGTAATAGAAATGACTGACATGTATCGCCCAGGTCCAATTCTAGGAACACTTTTTTACTCATGAATACCCTCAGAGTTATAAGATGTCGCATATGTTGGGTAGGGTTGTGTAAACAATCCAAATTAGTAGGCTAATTTCCTAATTAATTGCAATAACTAATAAAGAAGCTTTCAAGTTGACATCAGATGTTGAAAACTTGAAGACTGACATTCTTTATTGCTATTTATTGCTCTCTGTGGATGGGTTGCCTGACAACATCACAAAAAAATATGTGGGCGCATTGATGGGCAGAATGCTGTGTTTTATGATTCTGAAAGGTCAGATAGCTGGGAGAAATCTACTCAACGATATGGCTGCTATGTCTCCATCTAATTTGGCTGATCTCTTGAGCTGTGCTAGACATGATTAACACAACACAGCTATGTTACCAAAATGTTGTTTCAGTTATATGGCTGAAACAGGACTGTAAAACAAACAAAAAAAGATGACTAGACTAAACATTTATTTCATTTTTTTTATCTTCCAGAAATATGTAATTATCTCCTGATGACATACACAATTTTATCTTTATTTAACTAGGCAAGTCAGTTAAGAACAAATTCTTATTTTCAATGACGGCCTAGGAACAGTGGGTTAACTGCCTTGTTCAGGGGCAGAACAACAAATTTGTACCTTGTCAGCTCAGGGATTTGATCTTGCAACACTTCTGTTTACTAGTCCAAGGCTCTAACCACTAGGCTACGCTGCCATTGATGCTGCCATTGATGCCATTGATGCTGCCATTGATACTGACCCTTATGACTTCAATGGAGAATGATTTTCAAATGGGTTTGATTTTCAATGCAGCTTGATTACAGACATTTGAGCTTCAATCATGTCATTTTGGCAGGCTCTATATAACCTCTCACCTGTATCAATCGTTCTACTTCAATGATACATTAATTTTATTACATACACTTTTTTGTTTTTTTAGTAATCACATTAAAAAAGTGAATCCTGTCAAAGACGCTAAGTTAACTTAACTTCCCAGCCAGACTGATCTTCTTAGCACATATTCACACCTCTAAACATGAGAGAGGCAGCAACATGCCTGAGATTGACTGCGTACTCAGTGAGACCGCCATTTCACTGAAACTACCTCTGTGGCCTGGGTAGGATTGAGCTGGATAGAGCAGCAATCTCATTTTACAGATTCATCCCTAGAGTTGACCCCAATGTCCAAAAAGACAATGAGGATATTAGGAACCTTTCTGTCTGGCTGGGATATTGAATGCAAAACACATTGCTATGTGCTGATTGAACCACTGTTGTCACACACATCCAATAGCACCTGCACTTCAGCCTGGAATTGGTCCATCTATCATTAGAGGGATGATGTAACCAACACGTGTGTAGCATGTTATTTTGTTCTTTCTTGTGGTGTATATCCAACCTGTATTTTACAGTTGAAGTCAGAAGTTTACATACACCTGAGCTAAACGCATTTACTCCTAGTAAAAATTCCGTCTTAGGTCCGTTAGGATCATCACTTTATTTTAAGAATGTGAAATGTCAGAATAATAGTAGAGAGAATTATTTATTTCAGCTTTTATTGCTTTCATCACATTCCCAGGGGGTCAGAAATTTACATACACTCAATTAGTATTTGGTAGCGTTGCCTTTAAAGTGTTTAACTTGGGTCAAACATTTTCGGTAGCCTTCCACAAGCTTCCCACAATAAGTTGGGTGAATTTTGGCCCATTCCTCCTGACAGAGCTGGTGTCACTGAGGTTAGGTTTGTAGGCCTCCTTGCTCACACACGCTTTTTCAGTTCAGCCCACACATTTTCTATAGGATTGATGTCAGGGCTTTGTGATGGCCACTCCAATAACTTGATTTTGTTGTCCTTAAGCCATTTTTCCACAACTTTGCTTGGGGTCATTGTCCATTTGGAAGACCCATTTGCAACCAGGCTTTAACTTCCTGACTGATGTCTTGAGATGTTGCTTCAATATATTCACATAATTTTGAAGTGCACCAGTCCCTCCTGCAGCAAAGCACCCCCGCAACATGATACTGCCAACCCTGTGCTTCACGGTTGGGATGGTGCTCTTCAGCTTGCAAGCCTCCCTCTTTTTCCTCCAAACATAACAATGGTCATTATGGCCAAACAGTTCTATTTTTGTTTCATCAGACCAGAGGACATTTCTCCAAAAAGTATGATCTTTGTCCCCATGTGCAGTTGCAAACCGTAGTCTGGCTTTTTTATGGCAGTTTTGGAGCAGTGGCTTCTTCCTTGCTGAGCGGCCTTTCGGGTTATGTCGATATAGGACTCATTTTACTGTGGATATAGATACTTTTGTACCTGTTTCCTCCAGCATCTTCACAAGGTCCTTTGCTGTTGTTCTAGGATTGATTTGCACTTTTTGCACCAAAGTACGTTCATCTCTAGGAGACAGAATGCGTCTCCTTTTTGAGCGGTATGACAGCTGCGTGGTCCCATGGTGTTTATACTTGCGTATGATTGTTTGTACAGATGAAAGTGGTACCTTCAGGCGTTTGGAAATTGCTCCCAAGGATGAACCAGACTTGTGGAGGTCTACAATATTGTTTCTGAGGTCTTGGCTGATTTCTTTAGATTTTCCCATGATGTCAAGCAAAGAGGCACTGAGTTTGAAGGTAGGCCTTGAAATATATCCACAGATACACCTCCAATTGACTCAAATGATGTCAATTAGCCTATCAGAAGCTTCTAAAGCCATGACATAATTTTCTGGAATTTTCCAAGCTGTTTAAAGGCACAGTCAACTTAGTGTATGTAAACTTCTGACCCAGTGGAATTGTGATACAGTGAATTATAAGTGAAATAATCTGTCTGTAAACAATTGTTGGAAAAATTACTAGTGTCATGCGTGAAGTAGATGTCCTAACCAACTTGCCAAAACTATAGTTTGTTACGTAGAGTGGTTGAAAAATGAGTTTTAATGACTCCAACCTAAGTGCATGTAAACTTCCAACTTCAACTGTATGTGTGTATTAACATAGACCTTAGCCTATGCCTGCTATGTGATGCATGCCATAAAACACATGGAAGCTGTAGGCCTACATGCTACATGCAGATCTGCCACCAGAGGTGTCATGCCCATAAGGGGCACAGGGACACGTGCCCCCTCAGATGTGTCCTGGGAAAAAAAGAACATTACATTTTTTTGTTTAATTTGTTGTTATTGTTTCTCTGTAATACTACTAGACCCCTACAGATGTAGGATGTTAATTTGAGGAAGTTTACTACAGCAGGAAAATAATCCCACAGCAATAGGAAATGGGAATTATTATGTGGATTATAATTAATGCACATTTTTTTGTAAGGGAAAATCAAGTCTGTTATTTCAAAGTGGAAATGACAGACTTCAGAAACCATTTTAAACCTCAAATACACTACAAGTTTTACATTTCCTGCATTGCAGGAAACTTATCCTGCAGCAGGGTGACCTAATTTAGTTTTTGGAATCAAACCACTCAACTGCATCCCTACTTTATATCGGCATCGAACATGTCACCCTCCCTAGGAGAGGGGGTGACCTCGACAATTTATTGTTAAAATGAGAGGCTGTCTGGATCTTTAATTTATAGACCCTTGCCCCCTTCAGTCTTAACATAGACTTTGATCTGAAGCCATTCTTGTGACTATTGTGATTTAGCTATTCATTGTAAATGTTTGTAGGCCTATGAAGCCAAATTGTATCTATGATCGTATGCTATCCATTCATGATTTTTATGTTATTTTTTATATCTGAGAATGAACCAATGATATCAGGCCACACCTGGCTATGATTACAGACACCTGTGTGTGTCCTTTGACACTATAAACTAGTCACCCCGCAGTGTTTGTCATTATACCCTGATGAAGACAGCTTGTCTGTCAAAGCGTTGGTTATTAGGTTATTAAATTATTGTATCTGAGCTCCTACAGTGTGCGGCTCTCCTTTAATTCTGCAGCAATTTTATGAAGTTGGCTTTAGCTAGCCCAGTGATAGCCCGGTGATAATGAACAAAGCAATGTTATACATTCCTAATTAATGACATAATTGTGTTCTGGGTTTATTTTGTAAATTAGCTTCTGTGATTTTATATTTATAGCCCCTCTCTGACCCACCCACCAGACATCCTCACATACTTTGTGCCCCCTCAGGTTTTTGGGTTGCATGACGCCCCTGTCTGACACAGAGATAGAAAGAGTGAAATCACAGAATTAGAACTGTTAAGATCAATACATATATTCATTAGAGAGGGTTTGATATGTCCAACATTGATTCCATTAGCCTTTTTCACCAAGTCAACTGCAAATGCAATGTATATTTCTTCAATAAGTCATTGCTTATTGTCCTAACTCAATAGTACTCACCTCTGGGTGTTCTGCCCTTATTGGATAATAATTTATCCAGAGGTAAACCATTCGAACACACAATGTAAAACAAATGGGTTGAGAAAAACAACACATGCATCATGAGAAAAAGGTCAGGTGGCTTTAGACAAGGCTTTAGACAATCTTGAGTTTGCTCACCAGTTGCGCACAAAGCTATGTCAAAAACAATATTTACTCCCATAGAAATGCACATATGATGCTATATGCCGAGGGGCGGAGCAAAACATTGGAATATAAACTGACCACAGCGTTACCGATTGACAGGCACACGGGAGAGACCACACTATAACGCCTGTTACAACTTCGGCTTTGCTTAATAGATATCTGTTTGTTTCATACAGAAGCAACACCTGCTGCCTATCATTTATTCCCCAAAATTTACCGACATGGACGTTTTAAAGTTTGTGGTTTTGATAGTTGCAGTTTTTGCGCAGGTTTACTGTGCCCTGGGAACCCCAACCAGCGACGATGGAGATATTTGGTCGATTGAAAACTGGCAGGTAAAACGCACGTCCCTCTTCTGAAGTGCATAGCTAGTTGGAACTAGCGAATGTTGTAGCGTTCTGCTGCGTTCAAGCTATTATTTTTAGGTTTCACGTTTAGGACATCTGATAAGGCAATGGTTGGTTGATAGAAGGCTTCCGTTACTTATTCACTGTTACAATTATTGTTACAGAGGGATCCGTTGGAGAGTGGCTTGGCCTTCCGCGTGGCTGACCTCACCAAGAGGTCCGAATTGCAGCAGTTTCAAAAACTTGTGGGGAAAAGCTCAGGTCAATTCAACTTTCATATCTTTTGATCTGGTCTGGGGGGGGGGGGAGGGGTCATAGTAAAATGAGCTTGTAGGCAATAATTTATAGAAATGATAGAAATTTGAATGAATTAAACGCATTTAATTTCCAGATTTAGGAGTCCCTCAACCGATTCTAAATAGGTGTTTCAAATTTGAAAGCATTTTAAATTAAAATTATTAATTGGCCTGCTTTGGGCTATAGCCTATATTATGTACTTCTCAAATAAATGTGTATGTGTGTGTGTGTGTGTGTGTTTCATCAGGGAATAAAGCAGACATGTTTATTGGACTCATGGGTCGAAGGTCCTCAAGTCGAGGTAGAGTCAAGCACCTTACCAGATGATAAATATGTTAGCTGTCATTCTTCCGAACAATTTCAATCTAATGTATTTATTCTATATTTGTTTTTTTCCAGAGTCACAGGAGGAATGGAACAAGCCCCAGTATTACTAGAGATGAAGATATGAACTTGATTGTTCAAAGTTACTGTAATAATCAATGTTGCTCAAATTATTAATCTAGGTCAAAGCAATCCAATACATGCAACAAAGCTTAATTGATGTAACATAAGTAAGGAATGTGTAATGAGGGTCAATTATTTGACCCATGTGTTTAAAAACTGGGTTGGGGATTTGCTGCAACTAATTGACATTGTATGCCTTCCTTAACTGTATCATTCTATACTCTCCTTTGCAATACAAGCTGCTTGTCATGTTCAATCAAGTATTTTGTTGTTGTTGCATAATATTATATGGCTTGTTATGCATACAAACAGGTACATTTGTCTTACTTAAGATAATTCACGTGTCATCACTGAGATCATTACTGAACTTCAAGATTCATTAGTGGAAAAACAATTTGCTTTTCTGTGCTTCATATGAAATGCTGATAATTTGTCAGTCAACCCCTACACATGCTGCCCCAGAAAGAACACCTTGCACACAGGATCAAGACATTTTGGAGTTCAGATTTATTGGAGAGGAAGCAAGTACAAAAGCAGGTGCACACAACTTATCTACATATTAATGCTGTACAGAGGTACTGCTGTGTAGCTACAGTGGTCTACTGCTCTTTTGATAGCTTATTGAAGAACAACTGCTTGTATGAAGGTGAACATTATGACCACGCACACTAGTTTCAGGTAAACCGAGCTGTTCTGGAGTTGCTTTCTATAGCTGCCATGACAGGCACAGGAGGAAGCATCAAGACAACACAGACCACAGCAACATGTTGGGAGGCAAAATATGAAAGGCAGAGGTAAAGGAAGATAATTGTTTGTGGGAAATTAACAGTTGACCTGTTGTTGCAGTGTTCTCAGGTTCCATTAAAATATACAGTGAAATGAGCTGCAAGTTTACCTGCTATAATACCTCTGTGTGATGTTAGGCCAAGTTAGCATCTATTCATGCCAAAGATGCTGACATTATACAGACTCTTTGAAGAACCATGAACTTTGCAACTAAATCAAAATCATACCACAAAATATAATGGACAGTGTACAATCTAGTTTTAGAGAGTCAAAATAAGGAAGTAAACAATCTGATGGGCAGGTATATTTCAAGGCCTTTCACTTAACATTCAAAAGCAGAAGGAATGAATAAAGCCTGACTGGCCCAAAACTATTTTAACATGCAATTTAAATTGGACATCCAAAACTTCAACACGAGTGCTTGTATTCTGAAAATAATCATAAAATGCCATATTATTGGAGAATTACTTTCTTAATTCAAACCTGGATCCAGTGAAATATACAGTCTATTTTTGGCAGCCTTGAAGAAATACCTCTCAGATTGAGCTTGTTTTGTTACTCCCCCATGACATACAAATGCACAGATCAAATAGCTTATTTTTTTTAAATACACAAGAAAAACAAAAACAACCTAGAAACACAACTGAATAAAAACTCTACACAAGCATTAACACGATTTCAGAATGACAGGGAAGTTTGTGAATCCTTTACGGTGTTAATAAAGAGTTCACTTTTGACATATGGTCAGTAAAGGCCATTTCTTCTGCAACTATAAAGATGTGCACTTTATATATTTATTGCCCTATTGTGGCTATAAATTCTTGAGATGAGGGCCATACGTTGCTGTGGAAACTCTAAATCTTTATATACACACACACAGCAGATGGAGGTAATTTCTGGTTTCATCCAATGTATATGCACAATCAGTCTAGCAGTCAGTAACATTTGCAGCAATTCAAAATGTTGGTGAAAAAAAATCCATTATTTTATCCTTATACACATAAACTGACATAAAATGGGTTGACCACAATGCAAAACAAATAGTCTCTATTGTTGGGTACTACATGCATTGTTCCTCTGCAACATGTTCGAGAAAATCTCTTCTAATGACACGTTCAAATCTAGTTCTCAGTACGGCTAGGAAACCAGTCCTGCACATTTTAAAAACTTTCTTCAAATATACTTTGTCTTGCCAAACCTGTACCATAAAATCTTCTCTCTATCATTTAAATATATTGACAGCATGACTTGAACTTGACATCAAATTCGTACTTCGGCCTCAGACAAAGCCAGACTGCAAATTCCAGTTCTGTTCTTTTTTTTCTTCTCTCCCAAAATGTTTACTTGTGCACTCTCCCTCATGGATTTAAAAGGAATGGATTGGGGTAAAGAACTTCCTCCAGCCAACGTTTTCACCAGTCCGATGCTTTTAAATACTTGAAAGAGTGCACACTGTGGAGAGAAGGGGAAGAAAGGGAATTGGCAATCTTTCAGGAAGCCAAATTTAAAATAGCTTAAAAAAGGACATGAGCCAAAACAGCTTAAAACAGTGGTAAAACCAAACAGAAGTAAAAAATTAAACAAAATAAAATAAAGCCAAAACCAAACAGAAACACTAAAGACAATCAAGACACATGGATACATTGTTGTGTTACCTCGACCCCTCCCCAGAAAGACAGCTAGATTTCCATACATACTGACTGGCTCACTAGGTTAACATGGTTCTACTGAGAAGTCGTGTGAGGAAAGCTATGGTCTGGTTTCAAGCCACCCACCATTAGTATTCTTCTTGATATTATGATCTACTACTTAAGCCTGGTTAGGACTCTCAATAATACTGATCAAAAGTTGTTTGAAGTAAACTATTCTGATAGTGAGCTTTGAACCCATGTCATTGTGTTGGAGAGTTGGCGTGGTATGGTGTAGGGGGAGGGGTGTCCTATGTTCCTTTAGGCGGGGTCCACTTTAAGGCGGTGGGTTCAATAGTCTTGCTGCTGCCACGCTTGGTCTCCTTGGCTTTCCAGTCGTCGATTAGGTCCTGGAGGAGATAGTTAGCATGTTAGCCTCAGAAGCCAAGGTTTGTCACGTTCTGTTCCAAATCCTGTGGAAGTTCTCCTCAAAATGAAATTTAAAAGAAAGGACAGACAACAGTGGTATAGATGGAAACTAGACATGTTGCCACTTTCAAACCCATTAAATATTTAGCATGTTTCAGATTTTTTTTTAAATTAATACACAACCTAGACAAACTGTCTGACACGGTAGAAAGAGAAACAAAGCAAGTTAAAAAAATAAAGCAAAACAAAAAGCCTCTCCTGAGGGGAAACGTCACTAATACTCAAAATCCAATACCCAAGTTCTCCAGACTTCCAATAGTGAAGTCAACGTGACGAGATTTGGAAGGATGGCTCCGTGAGGTTAGTAGCACGCTAGCACTGCTAGGCTCAATGATAAGTGGATGTCCACAACAATATTGAGACTGAACTGACGTCTAATGGAATAACCCAAACCCCAACTAATTCCACAGTTCGTTGGAGAAATGTCCTGGCCGTCACACTAAATCAGAACTTGTTCTTAGCTGATTAAATAATATATAAAGAATAAATATATGAAGAAATGGTAAGTGACATACCTGTCTCTTCAAGACCAGGTGCTTCCCTTTCCAGTACTTGAGCATCTGGAGGGACTGCAGGGTGCTGACGATGTCCACTGGGTTGACGGCTGTCTCCTGGCTGATCTCCTTGATGGAGATCTCCTTCCCCTGGAACTGGTTGAGGTAGCGCAGCAGCACCTCCTTCCAATAGGACCTGTAGCTGATTAGGCCCAGGTCTGAGAGGGGCCGCTCTGGAGAGCCCACCTTCTCCTCCACTTTAGACAGTAAGTAACCTGGGAGAGGGCAGACCACACACAGGGTTACACAGAGACCAAGGTATGAGAGAAACCAGGACCAGACACAGGGTTACAGAGAGATTAGGTAGAGAGACCACAAGGTAGTGGCTGTACTCACTGAAGTCAATCAGCATCTTTCCGTAGCCCTGCCTCATGTACTGTGGCATGGTGAGGATACAGGAGACATTGTAGTTCAGGAACGAGTTCTTCTCCTAAAATGGGAGGGCATAGACGTTTTGAGTTTGAGAAAAGCAGTTCATAAATAAAACGTAGCATTATGACTACGACTGACTGGTTACCTTTGAGAAGTAGCCAACAAGATGGCAGCCGGTGTTGTCAGCCTCTGTCATGACGTAGAAGAGGAATGGCTCCACGTCGTAGTATAGGGTCTTGTGGTCCAGGAAGAGCTTAGCCAGAAGGCACAGGTTTTGGCAGTAGATCTGTGGACGATAGGGTCATTTAGCAGGGCTATGGTCAGAGCAGGGAGGTCATAACATTCACAAGGCAGGATAACATAACATTCCTGGGACCCCAGCAATCTCTCACCTTGTTCTTTTTACCGTCCACCTCAAAGACGGAGATGTTTCCCTTTCGATAGATCTCATCCCCTGGTGGGTGTTTCCAGACACACTTGGCCTGTACAGGGGGACGGACAGCACCGATCATCATACAAAAACCTACTGAGAACTGAGATCCACTCTGAAACGTCTGAATCCATCCATAACAATCAGAAAACACCGGAGAAACTAATTGACATGCACCAACGTTCTCACCATGTGCCGGCGCAGGATGGTCAGACTCTTCATGTACTTGAGGCAGAACTCACACATGTAGAGGCGTCCCAGGCGGGCGTACTCCTCGGGGTAGGGCGAGTGGTACCAGGTGTCCAGCTCGTAGCGGCCAAACACAATGGTCTTGATCATGTTGCTGCCCTCCGCCACCTGGCCCTGCAGCTTCTCCTGCACCAGGCGGAGGACAGGGAGAGGGGACAGAAAAGAGAGGAGGAAGAGAGAGGTTTGACCAACGCAGCGAGGGAGAGGGGCAGGCAAAACGCCACGGGAGAAGAACTCATTACTCTCCATGGAAGCGACCACGGAGAATACGCTTTCATTTGGAAAAAAAGGTTATAAATATGTGTGGAAAGGATAAGAGAGAGCTTTGATTTGGAAGACTGAAAGGGGAGCCTCTTAAAGATATCGGCTAGAGTAAATCTAGCTCAAAGAGAGTGAAGAAGAACTTCTCCATAAACTACCCAGTCTTGTAACTGACAACACCAGACAGTGTGAGTAGCCAGATTACTCAGAATGCTCCCTGTCTGGCACTGCCCACCATAAATGGTGAGAGCTGGGCGTCGACTGGGCCCAGTCCAGACAGTCACTAGTACAGGCTCAGGAAAAGAAAGAGGAAAATGGGAGGAAGGGCGATGAGTTCTCTCTCTTACAAGATCCTCCGAAGCACGTGCCTGGGCTTTTCGAAAGAGCTCCAGGTCGTAATCACTTGTGATGTTCTCCAGGAGGGGCTCTCGGTTGTTGCCGTGGGACTGCCGGTGATCCTGGGACATCAGAGAGGGAGAAGAAGCCTTTAACCTCAGAACAATCAGCACATCTCTTCAACCGGACACATTATTTACCTTCAACATATCTGTTGTCCGAACAGTTGTCAAACTGTGCTTGCAAGACACTTTATAATTTTGCAAGTCACTTTATAATTTTGCAAGTATTATATTCGTTTACCTTTCGTATGGGATAAGAGTGTATTACAACGTGTAGGCTACAGATTTGTCTTCTGGCACTAATGGAAAAGGGTCGTTTTTTCTTTCCTAGAGTTTGGATTAGAGGTCAGATCATCACACTCACCATGTACTGGTCTTTCTGCTCTTTTAGCAGACCCGAGTTCCTCTTCTTCCTCATTTCCGTCACCTTCTCCTTGTACCTCATCTGTCTCTCCGTTGGGGCCTAATCCATTATGCAATGTTATGAAACTGCCATGATACTGCCTTTAAATCCAAATCCTTAACTAATTTGCGCCCTATTGCCTTTCTTGAAACATTTACTGCAAGGAAGGACAAATCCAAACCAAAAACAGTAGCGTAGTGATAAAATGAGATGGTCGACCAAATGAAAGGCCCAGGATCAGGATCATAGTACCTGGTGACGGGTAGCGTGTCTGTTCTCATCCTGCCGGTGGGATAACGTCCGCTCCTCCACCTGTTTGTCACGAGAGGAGGCCCTCGTCTGTGAAGAGAAATCCCGTTTGGTAAGCCATCCCTACTAAAGATATGCCTACAGTATGTTGTTTTATTAAGTAGTAGGCAGACAGATTTCAGACATGGCCCACACCTCAACACTAAGGCAAACTTCCAAGGTCTTGTAGATTTACCTTGCATTCATCTACAGAGAGGTTGTGGAAGAGAGGGCAGCCAGATATTGAGAAGTGTCTCTCATGTTTCCCTGTCAAATGGCCTGAAAGAAAATAAAACAGAGAACGTCAAGTGAAACAAATGCAGAACAAAACAATTAACCGTGTGTGTTTTGAAGGTGTTGCATTCTGAGGTCCACATTACACAAAAAGTCAACTATGTAAATAAATGTCCTGCCCTCATTGACGGTGGAGCTGACAGTTAAGAATGAGATCATTTACCCAGGGAGTTGCAGCCTGGTGTGGGGCACTTCATGTTGAAGTTGTAGCTCTCGTGGAAGCGACGGCGCTTGGGCCTGTGGGAGAGGTCGCTGCCAGAGTCTTTGAGTGACAGCTCCTTGGCCAGGGACTCGTCAGGAGAGGCGTTAGGGCTGGACACGTCAATGTCCGACTCCGATGAGAGGGCGTTCCCTGTTGGGGTGCGGGGCGGAGACTCGTCCTGGTCTGCTGCTCGCTTCAGGTCTGGAAAAGCCAACGAGGAGATGAACACATGTAAAGGAATTGCTATACTCACAAGCCCGACAGACACCTCACATTTTTTTATTTGACCTTTATTTAACTAGGCAAGTCAGTTAAGAACAAATTCTTATTTACACTAACGGCCTACCCCGACGACGCTGGGCCAATTGTGCGCCGCCCTATGGGACTCCCAATCATGGCCAGTTGTGATACAGCCTGGAATCGAATCAGGGTCTGTAATGACGCCTCTAGCACTGAGACGCAGTGCCTTAGACCGCTGCGCCACTCGGGAGCCCACACGATGGGGCTTAGTTCATATTTCAAGTGCCTGGCATGGATCTAGAATTATAAATGAGGACATTCCAACTATCTCACCACTCTCTCACAGTACCATGTTTATACAGTTTCAGGACACAAGATTCCATTTTGTTGTGATGCTGCTATACACACACTATGCTATATTTTTTTGTCAATGTTGGTGATGCATTTGTTTTTCACAAAATTCTTGCACGCCCCCTTCAGGTTTTCCCAAGGCATGTTTTTCCAAAGGCAAAAAGTGAGTGGTATGAAATAGGACAAGAGGGGATGATGACACATCGTGACACCAAACACCCAATACATGATCACATACAACGACCCCACCACACCAGGAACGGAACCCAAAGGAATGAATAGGGATGGTAGCTACAAGCATAGGCTGCAATTTTCAGCAGAACTGTCTTGAGTAACGAGCAGAAACATAGTAAATGAGTGGAATAACGTGGAGGACAACTCAAGCTCAAATAATCTATGTTTGAGGACACAAGTCCAAAACAAACTTAAAGAGTAAAAATGCGCTGGTTGAGCATCACTGCCTCTTCGAAAACTTAAAATGATACAATGAAAATATATCATAAATAACGCAGTGGGTGGCCAGCTCTCAGGCGTGGACAATTGAGCAGGGGGGGGGGACTGTGAGAGAAAGTGACCATGCTGCCTCGTCCTCCTACCTTCCACATGCTGCTCCGTGTCCGACCCCGAAGAGCGACTCTGGCGCAGAGGGTATTTCTTGGGGGTAACCGGCGGCCCTTGCTGCAGACTACGGCTACGGGTCACACGCCGGGCAGAGAAGGTCACCACCTCTGCAGGGCTGATCTGGACAGGGCTGGAATCTAAAAATACATGTTTTTTTTAACAGGCGTCTTCAGGGGTCTCTGGCCCTCAGAAGTAATGTAGCAGGCTAGGAGCTGCAAGTCTTCTGTCTCATCAATGGAGAAATCCCTTTCAAGCAGACACTTACACTCCCTTAACAAACAGATTCATTTCCACAACATACCTGACCATATAGGATTCATATACAGGCAACAAAAAACAAAAACATAGGCCCAAGCAGTAAGCTACTTGTTGTATATAACAACTTAATAACAATATCAGTTCAGTTGTCACATTGAGGACCAAGGGACATGCCAAGCTTTTCAAAAACCACATTGAAAAAAAACTGGATGCATTCTATAACAAAAGGGAGTGGGAACAATATCATCCTCTACTCAAACCATGACCGCCAGACCGAATAGGGATCAGGGGGGGATGACTGCTGTCTAAACCTATTCACAGTTTATGAGCTTGAATGCTGATATACAATGGCTATTGTACAGCAAGAGATAACAACTCATGAGCACATCTATGGGTATATCTACAGACAGACAAAAGAGAACCCCAGCATTACAGTCAGTATCCTCATTTTGAAACTTCTGACTTAGACTATTGTCATAACATTTGGTTCAATGACCGAGACTGAAAACTCATAGGGATGGAATCCAAGGGATTCATATAGGATTCATAGTTATTCAGCAGATTCTTGATGCAGAAACATAACAATATAAATATCTTGGCCATCTCATGACAGTTCCATATCAAAACTGCATTGTTGTATTCAGCGCATGTGACAAATAAAATTTGATTTGAAAACAGCATATTTACCTTGAGAACTTTGGCTGAGTCGCAGCGATGCCCGGGTGAGGCGCGTGTTCCTCCGTGTTCTCCCATAGGTCTCGATTCTGTCTGTGTGCTCATGGTCAGCAGAGAAGTCTGAATCCTCAGTGCCCTCGGAGCTGCTCCCAGCATTCCTCTTTCATAGAACAAAAGGAAAGATCGTCAGTTATGCACATCAATCAGTAACATAAATATCACGATTCTTTGGTTTGGTTTCTGTTAGCTTGTATAAACAAAACTGCTATCATCCATTTATGATTATCATGAAGCATCACTTGTGTGCCCCAATCTTCCAACATGTGGGAGGAAACAGCGCAATAGCCCCTCTAACTGGGATGTGAATAGGCTATATTCAGTAGCCTACATTGCATTCGGAAAGTATTCAGACCCCTTGACTTTATCCACTTTTGTTACGTTACAACCTTATTCTAAAATAGATTAAATTGTTTTTTCCTCCTAAATCTACACACAATAGCCCATAATGACAAAGCAAAACGTTTTTATTTTTATTTGAGCAAATTTATCAATATATCACATTTACATACGTACTCAGACTGTTTACTCAGTACTTTGTTGAAGCACCTTTGGCAGTGATTACCCATTCTTCTCTGCAGACCCTCTAAAGCTCTGTCAGGTTGGATGGGGAGCATCACTGCACAGCTATTTTCAGGTCTGTCCAGAGATGTTGGATTGGGTTCAAGTCCGGGCCACTCAAGGACATTCAGAGACTTTTCCCGAAGCCACTCGTGCGTTGTCTTGGCTGTGTGCTTAGGGTCGTTGTCCTGTTGGTAGGTGAACCTTCACGTCAGTCTGAGGTCCTGAGGGCTGTGTTTAGTCCAGACTGCATTCTCACCTGCAGTGAACCGCACCACGGTATGAATTGAATCGGACAGAGTACACCCTTTTTGAAAAAAACATGGCGCGTTGTTCAGTGTGCTCCCAAGTGCAGATAGTAATCACACCAGTCCAAACGAGCCGAACTAAGGGGTAAACGCACCTGAGGTCGGGGAGAAAATGCACCAAACCAATTGTGTGAAAGCCCCCTACAACTGCAAAAACATGTGGCAAAGAAATGTACTTTATGTCCTGAATAGAAAGCGTTATGTTTGGGGCAAATCCCAACACATCACTGACTACCACTCTTCATATTTTCAAACATGGTGGTGGCTGCCTCATGTCATGGGTATGCTTGTCATCAGCAAGGACAAGCAAGTTTTTTAGGATAAAAGAAATGGAATAGAGCTGAGCACAGGCAAAATCCTAGAGGAAAACCTAAACACGGGGTAACAAATTCACCTTTCAGCAGGACAATAACCTAAAACACAAGGACAAACATACACAAGAGTTGCTTATCAAGATGGCATTGAATCTTCCTGAGTGGCCGAGCTACAGTTTTGACTTGTAATTGGCTTGAAAATGGCTGTCTAGCAGTGATCGACAACCAACTTGACAGAGCTTGAAGAATTTAAAAAATAATAATGTGCAAATATTGTACAATCCAGGTGTGCAAAGTTCTTCGAGACTTATCCAGAAAGACACAGCTGTAATTGAAAAATGTGATTCTAACATGTTTTGGACACAGGTGTGAATACTTCTGATTTCATTTTTAATAAATTTGCTAAAACTACATGTTTTCATTTTGTCATTATGGGGTATTGTGTGTAGACGGGTGAGAAAAAACATCTAATCAATTTTGAATTCAGGCTGTCACACAACAACATGTGGAATAAGTCAAGGGGTATGAATACTTTCTGAAGGCACTGTATGTTTTGAAGCAAACTGGACTGGAGTACTAGCTAGTAAAAAAAATCATAATCCAACAGCACAAGCACATAAAATACAAGAATCACCCGAAAATATTGTTTACAGGGTCAATTGTTTACACCTTTATTAATATGGAGGAGGAGCATGTGTACCAGCAACACTTCCGTAGTACTTTTCCCACAATGCACCATGTCAAAACATTTACCAACGGCCAGAATTGAAATCCGCTCGGGAAATGTTCCAAAACAAACATGAACATGAAACGGACCATACATATGTATATCAATAACATTACCATACTGTTACGTTAACTAGCGTTGCAAAAATAATTTCGAGATGAAAATGGCTCAACAATCTTGAGGGCGCTATGTGTCTTTAAACCAATTGCAAGTGAGGAAAGGCGGGACATGAGAATATTAAACCAATTGACACTATGTTATTCCTGAATCAATCCAATAAAATCGTTGTTTTCAGGAAGACAAGTATTTCCCTCGCCACCAGCAGGATTCAACTAGCTACAGCCAGAGAGGTTTGAAGCTATATAACACCTTTTCCGTACACCCTGCGGGTCAGTTCCACCAAGCTTTTGATTCAATCACTGCTAGCTGGTGGTTCATCTGTAAGCTAGATAACTACGTTAGCTAGCTAAAACGACTGTGAAGAAATGTTCAAATGCGCCCCATCACTATAGCCATGAATGAACACTCACAGATAGCTAGCAAGCATTAGCTAGACCAGTATCGCATCAGCTTACCATGGCATTTGTGCTATTCTAAATGTTACACAACTTATTGTGTTATGCTTGAACGCAAACTAAGGTTCAATTAGCTCATATTTGTCACGTTATAGTGACATGATAGCTAAACAAATTAACATTACATATAACGTTAGCTAGCATGAGTCAGTCACCTGTATTTGACCACCAACGTTAAGTATCTAAATCAACCAAGTTCTTACCTTTCTCCGAGGCATATTTCACTTTAACGGCGTCTGTTTTAAGACGTTGGCTATCCCTTAGCAGTAAAAATAAACACAGCGTTTTAAAATTAAAATGCTCACTAAATAAACTGGTTGACTGGACATACCGCTCAACGTTTGTCTCACACTTCCGTGGTGTGTTCAAGCAAGTCGACACGTTTCGGAATGTTTTGAAACGGTTCAACTGTTATTCAATTGACCACTAGATGGCAGTGTTGTAACTTGTACACGATGGTCCCTTGTGTAAAGGCCCCTTGCTATTCGGAATCCTTGGGATGTCCCTACCCCCCACATTGAAGTTGAAATGTAAGGTTAAGGTTTAGAGGTAGGGACATCCCAAGGGCCCCAGAGAGTGTAAATCAAAGTTTATTTGTCACGTGTGCCAAATACAACAGGTGTAGACCTTACAGTGAAATGCTTACTTACAGGCTCTAACCAATAGTGAATAATAGGTAGGAAAATAAATAAAACAACAGTAAAAAGACAGGCTATATACAGTAGCAAGGCTATAAAAGTAGCGAGGCTACATACAGACACTGGTTAGTCAGGCTGATCGAGGGAGTATGTACATGTAGATATGGTTAAAGTGACTATGCATATATGATGAACAGAGAGTAGCAGTAGCATTAAAGAGGGGTTGGCGGTGGTGGGTGGGACACAACGTAGATAGCCCAGTTAGCCAATGTGCGGGAGCACTGGTTGGTCAGCTAAATTGAGGTAGTATGTACATGAATATATAGTTTAAGTGACTATGCATATATGATAAACAGAGAGTAGCAGCGTAAAAAGATGGGTTGGGGGGGCGGGGGGCACACAATGCAAATAGTCCGGTCGCCATTTGATTACTTGTTCAGGAGTTTTATGGCTTGGGGGTATAAACTGTTGAGAAGCCTTTTTGTCCGAGACTGCTTGCAATGTGGTAGTAATGTGGTAGTAGAGAGAACATGACTTGGGTGGCTGGTGTCTTTGACAATTTTTAGGGCCTTCCTCTGACACCGCCTGGTGTAGAGGTCCTGGATGGCAAGCAGTTTAGCACAAGGGATGTACTGGGCCGTACGCACTACCTTCTGTATTGCCTTGCGGTCAGAGGCCGAGAAATTGCCGTACCAGGCAGTGATGCAAATCCTTTTAGTTTCCTGAGGGGGATAGGCTTTGTCGTTTCCTCTTCACGACTGTCTTGGTGTGTTTGGACCATTCTAGTTGGTTGTTGATGTGGACACCAAGGAACTTGAAGCTCTCAACCTGCTCCACTACAGCCCCGTCGATGAGAATGGGGGCATGCTCGGTCCTCCTTTTCCTGTAGTCCACAATCATCTCCTTAGTCTTGATCACGTTGAGGGATAGGTTGTTATTCTGGCACCACTCGGCCAGGTCTCTGACCTCCTCCTATAGGCTGTCTGGTTGTTGTCGGTGATCAGGCCTACCACTGTTGTGTCGTCTGCAAACTTAATGATGATGTTGGAGTCATGCCTGGCCATGTAGTCGTGGGTGAACAGGGAGTACAGGAGGGGACTGAGTACACACCTCTGGGGAGCTCCAGTGTTGAGGATCAGCATGGCAGATGTGTTGCTACCTACCCTCACCACCTGGGGGCGGCCCGTCAGGAAGTCCAGGATCTAGTTGCAGAGGGAGGTGTTCAGTCCCAGGATCCTGTACAGGGAAATACATTGATTCACTGACTCATATAGTTTACATAAAAATAGACTGTGTATTGTTTTCCTGAGGTAAGATACAGTACACAAGATGCATAGCAAGTCGTTTGATGAGGATGTAAATAGACCATTCATTCATCATAGAGTGCTCATTGAGTGGATATCAGGGGACCTCCCCTCCCCCACACATTCTGTCTTTACTACTAAGTCTCACTCCCACCGAGGTCTATACAGTTCTATACTGATCAAAAATATAAATGCAACATGCAACAATTTCAAAGATTTTACTGTTACAGTTCATGTAAGGAAATCAGTCAATTTAAATTCATTAGGCCCTAATCTATGGCTTTCACATGACTGGGAATACAGATATGCATCTGTTGTTCACAGATACATTTTTTTTTTTTAAGTAGGGACATATATCAGAAAGCCAGTCAGTATCTGGTGTGACCACCATTTGCCTCATGCAGTGCTACACATTTCCTTCGCATAGAGTTGATCAGGCTATTGATTGTGGCCTCTTCTTCAATGGCTGTGCGAAGTTCCTGGATGTTGGCGGGAACTGGAACAGACTGTCTTACACGTCGATCCAGAGCATCCCAAACATGCTCAATGGGTGTCATGCCTGGTGAGTATGCGGGCCATGGAAGAACTGGGAAATTATCAGCTTCTAGGAATTGTGTACAGATCCTTGCGACATGGGGCAGTGCATTATCATGCTGAAACATGAGGTGATGGCGGCGGATGAATGGCACGACAATGTGCCTCAGGATCCCGTCACGGGATATGCATTCAAATTGCCATTGATAAAATGCAATTGTTTTCATTGTCCGTAGCTTACAACTGCCCAAACCATAACCCCACCACCACCATGGGGCACACTGTTCACAAAATTGACATCAGTAAACCACTCGCCCACACGATGCCATCTGCCCGGTACAGTTGAAACTGGGATTAATGCGTGAAGAGCACACCTCTCCAGCTTGCTAGTGGCCATCAAAGATGAGCATTTGCCCACTGAAGTCGGTTACGGGGCAGACTGCAGTACACAAGGTCTGCTGTTGTGAAGCCGGTTCGACACACTGCCAAATTCTCTAAAACAAGGTTGGAGGCAGCTTATGATAGAGAAATTAACATTCAATTCTCTGGCAACAGCTCTGGTGGACATTCCTGCAGTCATTCAATTGCACGGTCCCTCAAAACTTGAGACAACTGTGGCATTGTGTTGTGTGACACCTGTGTAATGATCATGCTGTTTTTAATCAGCTTCTTGATATGCCACACTTGTCAGGTGGATGGATTATCTTGGCAAAGGAGAAATGCTCAATAACAGGGATGTAAACCAATTTGTATGTACAATTTTAGCGAAATCTGCTTTCTGGGATCTTTGGTTTCAGCTCATGAAACATGGGACCAACACTTTACATGTTGCGTTTTTGTTCAGTGTATATGTAATTATATGCTCATATGCTTTACAATCTAAAGTCTGAATCCTCCACAGGCTTTTCTGGCTGAGAGCGATAACAAATACAAATACTGTGGTCTATCTACAGTAAGCGATTATTAATTATGCTGTTTGATAGTCAAATAAAATGTGCTATTGGGTATTACAAATCACAGGGCATTTACAGGAAAAGGGGTTGTTTCATAGAACATGATTAATCTGGATTGTACACAATAAAAAATAAATATATTTAATTTTAAAATAATTGTCTCATATCATATAAAAAGAAAACCAAGTAGTGAGCTAATAACGGCTTTATATTGCTGTCTAATTTCTTAGGGCAAGCCCTGTCCATGACCACTGCACTGTGTGAGGTTACCAGCACTTCTCCATTGAAAAACGACAGCTGATCCCACTATAGACATTTTATCCCCCCCCCCCCCCCCAACGGACAATTACCCTGTACACACCCAATGAACATTTATATTGATCATTGTCACGTTGTAGACATGTATACTGAATAATAATAATTTGTATTTTTGTATTGTTTCATTCATACCTGCACTGCTGGAGCTCGGAGCGTAAGAATTTCACTGTACATTGCAACTACATCTGTGCATGTGACAAAAGAGGGGGGAAAAGTAATATTAAACATCCACCTCATGGAGCAACAAGGGTCTACTGACCGACCTTCAAGTCCTTTCAACTGGGGTGAACATTCCTGCTTCTCCTATGACAGTCCGTCTCTGTCTGTCCCTTCAGGGCATTTCTCACAGAATTACAATAAGTTCCAATTAGTTCAAAACTGGTGTTTCTTTCCGTTCCATACCGCTGCCTCGGCCACGCAGTAGGGCACTATGCCCACAGTGGCCAGGGGCACAGTGGCACTCTTACAGAAGGACAGCAGGTAGAACAGAGCCCTGGTGTGGGCTGGTGGCCTGAATGAGTCCAGTAGGTGGAGCAGCAGCAGTGTGGCGCCCACCCATGCCAGCCTATATGTGGCACCACCGCCTACTCTCCGGGCCTCGGCTTAAATTATTTAGATGATTGGGGCTGTTCCACTGGATGTCATAAGCCCAAGCCCAGGCCTAACAGAGTGCCGGTGTTGCGCAGGAGGCTGGCGAAGGGTGTAGTGTCTATGTGGACCCATTGGGGCCGCTGGCACCAGCGCTGGGCCTTGTCCAGGGTCCAGAGCAGGTCCACCCAGAGGCCCCTGAGGACCAGGTAAAGGCCCACAGCGAAGGAGAGCAGGGAGAGGGTGGTGTAGACATAGCGCCTCAGGCTAGCCCTGTAGATCCAGTAGACCCGGTCAAAGGTCTCCGCCACTAGGATGCCTAGGGAAAACGGACAGGCTTGTCAAAGAGAAGTTCTTTCCCAGCTTTCACTTGCATGTTCTCAAATGGGAAAACACCTAACAAAGGCGCCAGGCACCTACTACCTTGCCTTGTTCAAAGGCACCTAAATATTTTGTCTTGCCCATTTGCCCTCTGAATGGGACACACACAATCCATGTCTCAATTGTATCAAGGCTTAATAATCCTTCTTTAACCTGTCTCCTCCTCTTCATCTACAATGATTGAAGTGCATTTAACAAGTGACATCAGTAAGGGATCATAGCTTTCAACTGGATTCACCTGGTCAGTCAAAGTCATGTAAAGAGCAGGTGTTCTTAATGTTTTGTACACTCAGTGTATATCTGAAAGGTTTGTATTTGTAGATACTTTTCCTGGGGTCCAGTAAAATTAAGGCAGTTGTACAATTTTAAAAACATCACAATACATTTCACAACAGATTTCACAATGCATTGAGTGTGTGCTCCCAGGCCACTACTCTACTAACACATATCTACAACACAAAATCTATGTCTGTGTGTGTGTGTATAGTGCGTATGTTATCATGTGTGTATGCATAAACAACATCTATGGCATAAACTACATTTATGGCAGAAGTTACACCAAGCCAATCAGTGTTGGAACTGAAAGAAGGGCAGACAGGGTAGGGTTTGATTTAGAATTCAGTATAAGAGTTGGGGCTCTCCACTGACCTGTGACGACCCCAGCGACAACCTGGTGAGGGAAGTGGGCAGCGATGAAAACCCTGGAGAGACAGACACACACCTGCACACATCAGAAGACAGCCCACAGGGTCCCGCGGACACACCTGACACACACACACACACACACACACACACGCAGGGAAGGACACAGAGTCAACTACTTTGCAGAGTTGGATCATTCAATCTAGAGAATTGTGTCTAGCAGATAGACTCTGATAAACAACATAGAATTGGTCCTCTTACCAGTTCTTGATGTGACCCCCAAGTTCCTTGAGGATGGTGAGGAGTGATGAGATCATAGCGTAGTAAACCCCTGCAGCACTCATGGCATGACCCGACGGACTTCCTGTGAGAGGAGAACTGCTGTCAAGTACAGTTTTGCTTGAAAAAAAATTGCCAACTGAATGGAATCGAACTGAATCGAACTGCACTCTATACTCTTCTGTAAACTGGTCATCTCTGTATATCCGTCACAAAACCCACTGGTTTATGCTTATTTATTAAACCCTCTTAGGCCTCACTCCTCCCTATCTGAGATATCCACTGCAGCCCTCATCCTCCACATGCAACACCCAGTCTGCCAGTTACATTCTGTTAAAGTATCCCTAAAGCACACACATCCTTGGTTCGCTTGTCTTTTCAGTTCGCTGCAGCTAGCGACTGGAACGAGCTGCAACAAACACTAAAACTGGACAGTTTTATCTCAATCTCTTAATTCAAAGACTCAATCATGGACACTCTTACTGACAGTTGTGGCTGCTTTGTGTGATGTCTTGTTGTCTCTACCTTCTTGCCCTTTGTGCTGTTGCCTGTGCCCAATAATGTTTGTACCCTGTTTTGTACTGCTACCATGTTATGTTGCTACCATGTGTTGCTTTCATGCTATGTTGTGGTCTTAGGTCTCTCTGTATGTGGTGTTGTGTTTTCTCTCTTGTCATGATGTGTTTTTTCCTATATTTGTATTTAATTTATTTTTATTTCTAATCCCCGTCCCCGCAGGTGGTCTTTTGCCTTTTGGTAGGCCATCATTGTAAATAAGAATTTGTTCTTAACTGACTTGCCTAGTTAAATGAAGGTTAAATAAAAAATAATGGAATTTAATTCATTTGAGTTGAAAATACTGCATGGATTCTCCAGAAAGGAAAGTGGTTCTGCCACCAGCAACAGACAAACAGACTCACCTGGACTAGTCTCACAGGTCATAGGGAACTGCCCAATTTGTGGCGCTGATGAGTTGCCATAGTAAGGAGTCTCTTGAACCCACCAATAGGGACGCTCGCCAAACAGGATCCTGTGTAGACATGAGAGAGTTATATATCATGTATCACATATTGAATCCTTCTCTGTCTGGCAACATACGCACTGGAGGGATCATCTGTTAGATTGTTCTCATAGCATAGTTAAATCATTCAGAACCTGCAGTATTTTCATCCTGGAAATATACATATTATATTGTTATTCTTTATCTTAGGATCTGAGCACTGTGATTAGTATTGGTAGTCACCTACCATTTGAAGATAAGGTTGAGCCAGTCTCCCACCACAGCCACCCAGACCTGCTTGATCCCCACTGATTTCCGGCAGGTGGAAACACACAGGGAAGAAAACAAAGAAGGTGTTCCGCAGGTCAGCTACCATGGAAACAAAAAGGAACCAGCTCTGAGTGTCCCTGTAGTGAGTCTGGAGGTATCGTGTGGTGCTAACTCCATAGGCGTGGACGGTGTCCATGGCTGCTCTCTAGTTCACTGTATCTGACAGTCACACTAACGTTAAGAACAGTCTTCGACAACTAGTCTATAGCTGCTGCTGTGTCTGATTTCCTACGTCAGAAGAGCAGAGGTGTCTGCTGAGATGCCCGCTGGCAGTACCATAGTTCTGTGTGTATTGTCTGATAAAGTCAAGAGGTAGTGGTGTGAGGTCTCTGTGCAGCCCTTGTAGTGTGTGCTGCTTGTCTGTCCAGTGCACGCCTGTCACCGCTGCTATCCCTTTTATACCCTGTGTGAACACCTGGTCACTCCACCACGCCTGATCTTTGAACTGGAGAGAGTGGGGAGGGAAAAGAACTGGACAAACATTACATCATGACCGACTGCACTGCAGCCAGCTGACCAGTGCATCACCATGGGGACTACCTGTGGTGTGGTATTGCTGGAAGACCCCCCACACACACACACATGCACACACCTACACACACACCAGTGGCGGCTGGTGGGAGGAGCAATAGCAGGACGGGCTCATTGTAATGGCTGGAATGGAATCAATGGAACGGTATCAAACATATGGAAACCACATGCTTGACGCCGTTCCATTAATTCCATTCCAGCCGTTACAATGAGCCCGTCCTGCTATTGCTCCTCCCACCAGCCTCCACTGAGAGACATATGCATGCACACATACTCATCACCACCGTCACATGTCATGCATGTGCAGGGGCTGCTCCTCCAGTTATCGCTCCCTGCCCTGTTGAGAGCTCAGAGTGAGTAGATACCAGATGAAGTAAATGTGAAGTGTTGCTTTTCCCCCGCCGCCTGATTGCCCTCTTATGGGGCTAATGGAGTTGAACAATAACAAGCGTATGGGTTCAATATGAATCGCTGACCAATTTACCCTTTCAAGAGTTCAATATCCCTCAATGTCTCATTGGTCCATCATTCTTATTTCATTCAATGACTACTTTAAACTACATGTACTCTCTAAGGGTTCCAAAAGGGTTCTTTGGCTGTCTCAATAGGAGAACCCTTTTTGGTTCCATGTAGAACCCTCTGTGGAAAGGGTCCTACTTGGAACCCGAACGTTTTCTACCTGGAACCAAGAATTGTTCTTCAAGGTGTTATCCTATGGGGACAGCCGAAGAACCCTTTTAGGTTCTAGATAGCTCTTTTTTTCTAAGTGTGTGTATGGTTAACCATGTTAAGAAAGATGTATTTTCAGGACATACTACTTAGCATGAGTTGCTGAAAGCCAAAGGAGGGAAAAAAAGAGGACAACATGGAAAACCCCACACTGTACAGGCACGTCGAGCTTGTGATGGAAAAGAGTGTAGCCTCGTTTAGTGAGGCATGGAGGGGAGTGAAGAGGAGGGGAGGAGGAGAGGGTCTGTGTTTACTTCTAGCTGAGTTTTCCCAGCCACCACCCTCCAACCAGCACAAGTTTCCAAGGTGATATGTTATCTGGCCAAGGCCGGCTGACAGACATTAGGCCTGTTCCTTGCCTGATGCTGCTATTGTTTGCTCCACAAACCATAATCTTCCCCAGGGAGCTAAAAATAACACTAGCATGGTCCCACTATGCAGCCCACCACACGTACACACACATCCTACAATTCCCATTTCATATCCGTCCCCCCACCCCTCCAACTGCACTAATGGAGCGGATGGCTTTCCTTTGAGAAACACGTTCAGGGAGGGGGGAGACAAGTGAACGTGTGTGGGGTGGGGAAACCAGGTGAGAGATGCATGATCTAAGTGTGTTTTGTTGAACTCTTCCCTGATGGTAGAATAGGATATATTTTTGAGATATTTATTAATGTAACCTTTGTAAATCCATTACAAAGCTATTGATATTTTCTAGCCAGCTAAGGGACTGCTACTGGTGTGAGATTGAAACTCAAGGAGGCCATTAACTGTGGTTGATCTCTGCTATACAACATGTCACTGTGAAGATGTTTACTCAGTCAAGAGCCTCTTGTTTATGTCTACACAAATACTTGTGTGAATAACAAGGCAATTGTCTTAATTGTGCCATGTTGATTACCAGAGTGCTTTAACCAGGTTTAATAAACAGAGGTAAAACAGAGGTTAAACCAGGCACTCCATCACAAATAATACCCTTGCCATAGAACACATCACCAACATCACTGCCCTGCACACCAAGGTAACATCTGTCCCAGTGGACTGTCCTGATAAACGAGAGAAAAACACACAGTTGTCCAAATACGGAATGTTCAGCCGATGGTTGTCTGCTTTGTATGGAGATCAGGCTTCTGAGCTATGGCTGTTTGGGACTGTGAGTTATGACCTAACCAGGTCTATTAGTTAATGATTACAGACATCCCCAACACATTCATCACAAGTGTGAGGATGCATGATGTATTAGAGAGGAAACCTGTGCAGGTCACCATGCGTTCATTACATTGTCTAGTGTTGCTGTTGTTCACCACGTTACAAAAGGAGGATAATGGTCTCCTGGAGACTTTTAGCACCAGGGAATCACAAGGCTCAGACTTTTGCGGAAATAATGCATTCATGTCAATGGGAGATTTTTGTGAGTTATCCTTGCAGATCACATGGTAGGATTCCTCCCTGAGTTTCTGGACTCTGTCAGCATCCTCTTTCATCAGTTGGAGAGGCTTACCTTTGAGGAAGTTCCAAAGGGTAGTCAAATACTGGGGTCTCACACCATGCATAGGCCTAGATTTCATTAAATTGATGGTTTATTTTAATATGGACGGGTACAAGCACATTGAAATATTGAATAAACAATCATCTGATGTGTATCATCAGCTAGATTAGCGTATTAAAATAGCATCACTGTGTTTACACAATACAATTTAGCCATAAAGTTGAGGTCTTGTTTATAAAGTCATCTGGTCTGTTCAGCATTTATACATCTGTTATAGAAGTTGTTGTTGAAAGAGAAACTAGACTAATTAAGGACTACAGGCTCAAAGGAAGTGTTGCACTATACTATAATGAACCTCAACTTAAAGGCAACTTTCCGTCTATTGCCCTTGAGAATAGGCAGATGAAGCCATAGCGTGTGACACCCATGTTGCTATCGATGTCTCGCCAGGCAGTCTGCCAAGAGAATCCAAATGATAAACAGTCTTGTTATGACAGTAAGGTTCTTTATAGAAACTTCCAACATACTTTCCCAAGTCAGTTCAGACTCCTCACAGTATGCACTGAACCAAGAGACCCTGACATTAAGTATTTTATGCTAGATGTTCTTGTTGCCATAAACAAAAACATTTCCCATGGTTGAAGAGACCTAATAGTTGTGCATGGGTCTTTTATTATGAAATTAAAATCAAACTCAAGTGAACTCAGGTAAATTGCTAAAGATGTGTGATTTTATCTGGCCAGCATTTGATCTAATGTTTTATAGAAATATGTTATCTTTCTATGTAGGCTATCCTGTGTATATTCCTCTATTCAAGTCTTCTTACTGCTTAGTCTAAGTCTAGTAATCTTGGCGTAGACTTTTAAACTCCAAGTGACTCTCAGAATGAAGGTGCCTCTGAAGAGACTGACAACCAGTCTTTGGTCTACCTCTGAGGTCAGTGTGTGGGGGTGCTTACCAGTAACTGGAGCAGCCTACTGGTCATGACTCATGACCGTTATATGGTTAGTGGAGCAGGAAGATCATAGGGCGAGGACATTGGGGTGACGAGCACTAGGCAGCTAAGAGTTTGAATCCAGTGGCAAATGTCCCTGACATTAACACAGATGCAGTTATCTCCTCTTTATTTATCGGGGGGGGGGGGGGGGTTGCTGTGTCAGGAGTCAAGTTGGGAATTTTACAAATTAAGTTCTTTGCTTTCTCCTGAGTGTTTGTTTTTTTGTGCTAATCTTTCTTGTTTTAACCAGGCTAGCCTGCAGGCATGATTTAGAATGGAGGACAAACCAAGGTTTCCTTAGTGTCTGACTGAAATCATGTGAACCCAGATGTGGTAATCTCCATAGGAACGTTCTCTGACACCACTAACTCCAGTGTTGATTCAATGTATCCATTCCCCTCACAGTTCTAACACTTTACCATCTGGTCTGTAACTGAATGTCTACACAG
Source organism: Oncorhynchus masou masou (assembly GCF_036934945.1). Lineage (NCBI taxonomy): Eukaryota > Metazoa > Chordata > Actinopteri > Salmoniformes > Salmonidae > Oncorhynchus > Oncorhynchus masou. The sequence continues at coordinate 10,716,797 of NC_088226.1, read as the reverse complement.
TGAGTGGAATTTATTGAAAGTGGAAGGTCAAATTAAAATAGACATTTTGCAACATAAGTGGGAGCAGACATATGTGTGTGTGTGTGTGTGTATATATATGTATGATGAGTAACCTACACAGCTTTAAGAGGCACTTAGCAGCAGAGCAGAAATCCATTTTACCAAAATGTGGACAAGTTGTGCGTAAGAGGCCTGTTAGCTGCCTGCATGGACATTCCTTCAAATATTTACGATGGCCAGGGAGAGGTCATTTTCAGGTCACCTTTTGTAAGGATTGGAGGCTGCGCCAAGATTTGTTACAAAATCTGTGGGTTGTCCAAGAGGGAACATTACAAAATATTGTGCAACAGACCCTATTGTGCTGTGAAAAAAAATTTGAAGTTAATTCTTATTCAGGCTGTATCACAACCGGCCGTGATTGTCCCATAGGGCGGCGCAGTTGGCCCAGCGTTGTCCGGGTTTGGCCGGTGTAGGCCGTCATTGTAAATGAGAATTTGTTCTTAACTGACCTGCCTAGTTAAATAAAGGTTTAAAAAAAAAGGTATTACAACAAGAACTTCCGTTCCCATGAAGTGAGGAGGGGTGGGGAGTTCATTCACCCACTTTGATCTGGTCTCTGCAGACACCATGGGGAGTAGAAAGACTGTAATAAAAACAGGAAACAGCTGAGGTCCAGCCCATTTTAAACAAATATTTTTATTTGGAGAGACAACTAGACAGATTATTTCTTATGTGTAAGGTAAAAACATAAACAATCAACGGAGAGTCCCAGCTTCCTCCTCATACAGAGTGGTCAGACGAAAGTGAATTAAAAAGCCTCAGTGCAGTGATAAAGTATGCAAATGAGCAGATATAAACCTATACTGTATTGAGTTGAATATATACAGTGAGTGTACTATTTAGAGGGTGAATGGGCAAGACAAAAGATTTAAGTGCCTTTGAACAGGGTATGATAGTAGGTGCCAGGCACACAGGTTTGAGTGTGTCAAGAATGGCAACGCCGCTGGGTTTTTCCACTCTCTACAGTTTCCTGTGTGTATCAAGAATGGTCCACCACCCAAAAGACATCCAGCCAACTTGACACAACTGGAAGCATTGGAGTCAATTTGGGCCAGCATCCCTGTGAAACTCTTTTGACAACTTATAGAGTCCATGTCAAATTAGAAATCCAATATTGTTTCTTAATTATTTCAAATGTTGTCTTGGGCAAGATTCACATTTTCATAAGTCTTTTAGTGTTTAGCGCAGAGCACACTCAGGATTGGGACTGGGGTCTTTTTTTTCACTCTTCAAACTTCATGGTCCCTTCAAACCCATTGTAGGTGAAGGGTTCAATGATTGGGGTGCATGCGTCTTCAGTCAAGCAGGCCATCTTGTTATATTCACAGTTTCCCTCTGACCCTGGACTGATGTACACCCCGTCTGGAGAGTGAATAGACGGGTCCTCATCAAAGTAGTTATGTGGTCTCAGGATCACTCCGCCTCCATTTCCAACGGTAACTGTGTTGGGGATGTCCTCAGCATGAGGAATGTGGAGGAAGCCGGTGGTTACCCAAGCAACCAGGTCCTAGACAAAAAAGCACTAATTTGGTGACTACCAAACCTTCATTTATCAATGACCTGAAAATGTGCAAATCTCAAGAGTGGCAAAATATATGTAAGGACAACGGCCATAAGATCAAAAACACACCTGGTTCTCAATGCTCTCGTCATCCTCAATGTACTTGCTGAAGTCCACTGCTGGTGTCCACATGTTGTTCTGACTGTACAGGCTACTGCTGGTCTGCTCTGAGTCTTTGTGCTTAGTGATGGCCACTTTATACCTGTCAAATAAAATAACAAAAGTTGGTCAAACTGCTTTGCCTTTGGTCTACCTGCAACCTGTGTTTTAGGAAGTAGGACCTTCCTTAGGAGGAGACGGGAGGGAGACTCACCTAGCCCAAGACATGGACTTCTCCTCTGGCTCCGTCTCTGGAAGGCTGTCACCGGTGAAGCTGACCACCTGGAGGCGGTAGGAGCGCTGGTGGCCCCAGCGGTTGGTGCGGTTGCTGGCGATGTGAAGGTAGCGTGGCGTCTTGGTGTCGTAGCGGAGAGCAGCCTCCTTCTCAGTCTTTAGCTGGGCCTCCACCAGCTGAGGAACCATGGCATAGCGCTCCGGCATCCAGGGTAAAGAAACATTCATAAACTTCATGTCCTTGGTCTGGAATACATTCTCAACCCCTGTGGTACAAAATCCCAATTCAAAATTCTAATTATTGGATCATGTTATAATCCTAACATTGAAATGAAAGATAACTCAGACACATCCAGCACCAATGTAACCAACTGGGGTTAAAACCAGGTCTTCAGTGGCCAGAACACATTTATAACTGTGCTTGACCTTTCATCGGTTCATACTAGGTCAAATGTATTGTTCACACTTACCCAACACGTCCAGGTCAACTTTGAAGTTGATGAAATGAGTGTGGATGTTCCCAATAGTATTTTCTGCCACCTGGTGTCCGTATTTGAGATTGCCGTCAACATTGAAAGATGACGATATGTATCCAGTGGCATGCACTTTGGCCTCAACAGAGCCGCTCTGGTAAAAAATGAAGTCCCACAAGTAGTCATAGTTACCTATGGCCGTAATGGTCCTAAAAACTAAGGCACTGTTTACCATGCCTCCATAACTATTGCTGAAAAAGTCCGAGAAGTGTCTTCTGAGAGGACGGCCTGTATTGTGCTCAAAAATGCAAATTGAATTCCTGAATCTATGAGGTGCACTGACGTCAATGTATCGGAAAGTGTCGATGTAGGTTGCCGCGTACGGACAATCCACGCCTCGAACGAGCTCGTGCGCAAAGCGACCTATTCCGATACTAGAGTCCAAAAACTTAGTCAGAATCATGCCGGGTGTGATGGAACCATAAACTGACATTGCCTCTTGAACACTAAGCTCATAAACTATCCTCTCCCCCTTGAAACGAATGTCAAAAACTCTCATACCGGTGAGGGAACTCAGACCAAACGCAAAACTCCATTCGAGATACATGACATGATTATTCTTGACACTGAAGCGTTTACCCTGCGCGTAAAACTGCTGAGGGCTTAAACCGGTGGGTTTACTCCTAGGTTTGAGTGATGCATAGTTCTGGACAGGTTTATACACAATTTTAGTCACTGTCCCGGCATCATATTGTTTTATAAGATCCTCCACACTGTCAAAGTACTGTCCGTTATAAAGTAATCTCTTCACACTCCAAAGAGACGCGTTGGTGCTTTCGTGGTTGATTAAAACTTCCAAACCTACAGGGTGGATGTACATCCCACTCAAATCACGAAAGAAAGATATCCATGTCTGTCTCTCTCCCGATTTGACACCCCGAGGCATGCCTTCGAAACCATTCAGGGTTTTCTCTTTACTGACATCAAAACTTTCTTTCACAATTTTGCCAAGTTTTGTAAATACCTCTTCATTAATAAACTTGAAAATAAGTGCATATTCACCAATGGTGACCGTACGCGCATTGATGGGCAACTCTTCTTTATACCTCTTAACCGTGACATCGCGGTGGTAAATCGGGTTGGGGAGAGGTCCCACCACATATTCTTTAATGTACCCAAGGGTGCCATAGAAAACCACCGCAGTCGCCTCTCTCATCGGTTTGGGCTTATTGTTATCTAGGTAGCCAAGCGCATCCGCTTTCATTGGCAGCAAAACATCAATTAAGAAGAGAAAATTCCCTGAAGGCTTTGTAAACGCATTGACAGAAATATTCAAGTCTTTCTGGTTACTCATATAGTCGCGGACTTTGAGATATTCCTCGGCGGACAGGTCAGCAAACATCCCGCTGCGTTCATTGTGTTTTCCCTTGAAAACATGATGCGGCTTCGAGGAGCATTTGGGCAGCCTACCCGAGTAAAGACATACGATGACAATATTCGCTATTACTGAGATCAGGCCAAAGAGTATCAATATCCATTTAACTAATGAAGTCATTCTCCAAACCACAATCTAAACATCCTGGGGTGTTCTGGATAGAGGAGGCGATTGCGAGGAGCATAACATAAAATTAGGCGCGCAAGTGAATTTGGGATGAGCTACACCCGTCCGTCCCTCCCCCGTGCAGCACCCTCAAGAAATTCAAAGTTCTCGTATACTTTGAATAAAGTTATGCAATTGCCGGGATTTAATCCAATAGTTTTTGGATAAAGGCCAACATTCCTCCTGTGTAAAGTATATTTTACGCACATATTGTATGCTCCCTGTGGAAAGGGCATTGCGTTCCTGTCAACTAAATACTTGTTCAATGGACTTGGTTATGTTGATATATTTTTTTACAGATATTTTATTTGTACATGTAGGCCTAGATAGAAAATTAAATGTGTAACTATTTATACACAAAATGTGGTGTGCAAGAGCATCGTCGTCTTGAAGTTGAAATACACTATAATGGTTATTTTAGTTGGGAAGCCTCTATAAACCAGGCATTACACGCAGACAAAACAATTGATGGTGTTGCTTTTGTTGTTTTTCACTAGCCTGGGTCTCACTGCACTGTCGAAAAACACCTTAATCTGATGTGTCTGTTGTGGCCCGCCGTGTTTCCTGGACCCTGGTGGGAATAGTTTTCCGTTTCGGAACGCAGCCAACATTCTCTTCCCAACATTTGATGTAAGTGGAAAGCCACAAGTCTTGGCAGCCTTTCTGAAATTACTCAGTTTGAAGTAGGTTTATAGTGTATAGCGCTCCTCACTTTTTCTTTCTGAGGCAAGCCGTAAAAGGAGCTCTCTTATTCTAACCAACAAACACAGCTATAACTCTTAGTTGCTACATCCAATTTTGGATATAGGCATTAAAATAATGATATAGCCTATACCCATTGATTCATGAGTAATAGGCTACGTTATAAATGCCTCATGAGCTAGTTCAACTGTCGTAGACCTACCCCATCAGAAGCCAAAATATAAGCTTGTTTGACACCAATGTTTGTAAACAATGTAGGTCTAAATGTAAACGAACAATGCATACCCTCAAAACATGGCTAGCAGAGACAGTTTTGTATTAGCAACTGATAATTATGAGCTTATATGGTATTGAAGCAGGGAGAACAGGGTTCCTGATGATCATTTTGGCCTTCCTGCGACACCTGGTGTGGTAGGTGTCCTGTAGGGCAGGCAGTGTTATTGACTATCGCTGTGGAGATAGTTATTGACTATCTCCACGGCGGCCCTGTTGATGAGAATGGGGGCATGTCCAGCCTTGTTCCTCCTGAAGTCCACAATCAGCTCCTTTGTTTTGCCAACGTTGAGGGAGAGGTTGTTTACCTGGCACCACGCCGTCAAAGTGCCTTCCTCCTAGCTGTAAACTCTCTTGTCGTTGTTGGTAATCAGGCCTACTACTGTCGTGTTGTCAGCAAACTTGATGATGGAGTTGGAACTGTGTGAGGCCACACAGTCGTGTGTATACAGGGAATACAGAAGGGGACTGAGGACGCACCCTTGTGGGACCCCTGTGTTGAGAATCAGTGTCGACGAGGTAATGTTGCCTACCTTCACCACCTGGGGGTGTCCCGTCAGGAGATCAAGGACCCAGTTGCAAAGGAAGGAGTTCAGTCCCAGGGCCGTGAGCTTTGTAATGAGCTTATAGGGCACTATGGTATTGAAGGCCGAGCTGTAGTCGATGAACAGCATCCTCACATATGCATTCCTTTTGTCCAGGTGGCTAAGGGTAGTGTCCAGTGCAATGGCGATTGCGTCGTCCGTGGAACTGTCAGGTCGGTAGGCGAATTGGAGAGAGTCGAGTGTGTCAGGGAGGGAGGTGGTGATATGGTCATTGACTAGCCTCTTTAAGTACTTCATGATAATGGAAGTGAGTGCTACTGGTTGGTAGTCATTCAGTTCAGTTACTTTCCCTTTCTTGGGCACAGGGATGATAGTGGATATCTTGAAGCAGGTGGGTATAGCGGCCTGACCTAGGGAGAGAAAATGTCAGAGAAGACAACAGCCAGCTCGTCTGCACATGCTCTGAGGGCAGGGCTAGCAATGCCGTTTGAGCTGGCAGCCTTGTGAGGGTTAAACCATTTGAATGAGTTACATATGTCCTCAGTGGATACTGGGTGTGTAGCCCACGTTGTCATCAGGGCTCTCCTTGGCAGCTTAGGGTCATTGTGCTCGAATCATGAGAAAAAGGTGTTTAGCTGGTCCGGTAGTGGGGCATTGGTGACCGCGATATGGATGGCTTTCTTTTTTATGCTTCAACTAAGGAATCTAGCTTTAATTTCAGGATTAACTGGTATACTTGGATACATTTTATTCCCCATATTCTATTGATCTAATACAACAACACAATTCATAATTATAAAAATTGTAAAAAAAAAATTGCTGAGGGCACCCAAAACGCTAGGCTGCATGTGTGGGTATCGATGTGGGTATCGATGTGGGTATGGAGAACTGCGAGCCTCTGCGGCCCCTCGTGACGATTTCAGAATTGTTTTCTGGCTCCCACCCCCATCAAAAGTTGCCCATCCCTGACCTATATATTTTCTAGCCTTTGAGCTTCCTGCCATTCGACTTAGATTTACTGAGATATGTTTCTATAATTCACTAATGTATTCCTGGCCAGGGCACGAGCTGCGTGGCCCACTCATATTCCTTCTCCTATGAGACCTCTCTGCCTTGTGAGAACTTTCAGATGTTGTATTCCAGGGAAACACAACAATTCGCATCTCAGGAGGAACTCCGATAACTTGTAGCAAATTCAATGTCTGTTTATAAAAGAAAACCAAGAATTGTAGATCACTCTGAGTATATTGGTGTCACTTTCGTTGTAACGAGGAGACCAAGGCGCAGCGTGATATGAATACATTCTTCTTTAATGAAAATGAAGAACACTTAAAGCACCGATCATGTCACTAGCATACAAATTAAGACCCTCGATTTTATTGGAAAGGAGCATCAAGTTCATCACTGCACTTTCAGCACCCTGTAGTGTAGACAACTGCATGCTTTACCAAGTTGCAGTGGGAGGACCACACAACATGCAAATCTACCTCAACGTGATGAATATTCTGTCAAATTGCGTAAGAAATCATTTCCACCGCAATTTGTCGCACAATTAATTTTACCCGACACAAAGGGCCCACCATGTCATACAAAGAAATTGTAAACATTTACAAAATTATTAAGGACACATCCTGTTTCTATTACACTTGTCGTGATGTATTTCTATACGGCAGGCCTTTCCTCACATAAAAACTGTTGATGGATACATGGTTATAGGATAACTTTAATCTACTACAGCGGTATTCTACTCAATTACCCTAAGAAGTCTGGAGCCTGCTGGTTTTCTGTTCTACTTGATCATTAATTGCACCCACCTGGTGTCCCAGGTCTAAATCGGTCCCGGATTAGAGGGGAACGATGGAAGAAAAGGAAACAAATAATTGGCATTGGCTTCGAGGTCCAGGGTTGAGTTTGAGGGCACTACATTATGCACTCGAGTAGTGGTGGTATAGAGATAGGGAAGTGCACCCAAGAGGTAATGTATAACAGGCTAAATAATGGGAAATAATCTAGAATTGGCTGCTGGTTGGTCAAGGGCAGGGTTGTGTAGGTTACTTTCTAAATGTAATCTGTTAAATAATGTAATTTTGGGATTACCCAAACTCAGTAATGTAGTATGATTAATTTCAGTTTGGATTACTTTCCCCTTGAGGCATTAGAAGACGAAAAGGACACATCAAACACATTTGGTGTGTCATCATAGTGGTCTCTGACTTGTGGTTAGACACACTCAGGTGGATCAAATTTAAACTTGAGCATCGGTGTACACATCACTGACAAACTGAAATGGTCCACCCACACAGACAGTGTTGTGAAGAAGGCGTGACAGCGCCTCTTCAACCTCAGGAGTCTAAAGAAATTTGGCTTGACACATAAAACCCTCACAAACTTTTATAGATGCACAATTGAGAGCATCCTGTCGGGCTGTATCACCGCCCACAACCGCAAAGCTCTCCAGAGGATGGTGTGGTCTGCCAAACGCATTACCGGGGGCAAACTTCCCAACCTCCTGGACACCTACAGCACCCGATGCCATAGGCAGGTCAAATAGATTGTCAAGGACACCAACTACATAAATAAATATTCAGACCCTTTGCTATGAGACTCGAAATTGAGCTCCGGTGCATCCTGTTTCCATTGATCATCCTAGAGATGTTTCTACAACTTGATTGGAGTCCACCCGTGGTAAATTCAATTGATTGGACATGATTTGGAAAGGCACACAACTGTCTATATAAGGTTCCATAGCTGACAGTGCATGTCAGAGCAAAAACCAAGCCATGAGGTTGAAGGAATTGTCCGTACAACTCCGAGACAGGATTGTATCAAGGCACAGATCTGGGGAAGGGTACCAAAACATTTCTACAGCATTGAAGGTCCCCAAGAACATAGTGGTCTTCATCATTCTTAAATGGTTTGGAACCACCAATACACTTCCAAGAGCTGGCCACCATAATTTGCAAATAAATTCATTAAAAATCCTACAAAGTGATTTTCTGGATTTTTTTTCTCCATTTTGTCTGTCATAGTTGAAGTGTACCTATAATGAAAATTACAGGCCTCTCTCATCTTTTTAAGTGGGAGAACTTGCACAATTGGTGGCTGACTAAATACTTTTTTGCCCCACTGTATATACATAAACTCGGCAAAAAAAAGAAGTCCTCTCACTGTCAACTGTGTTTATTTTAAGCAAACTTAACGTGTTAATATTTGTATGAACATAGCAAGAATCAACAACTGAGACAAACTGAACAAGTTCCACAGACATGTGACAAGCAGAAATGGAACAATGTGTCACTGACCAGAAGTAACACACAGTGTCTGGTGTGGCCACCAGCTGCATTATGTACTGCACTGAATCTCCTCCTCATTGACTGCTCCAGATTTGCCAGTTCTTACTGTGAGATGTTACCCCACTCTTCCACCAAGGCACCTGCAAGTTCCCAGACATTTCTGGGGGGGAATGGCCCAAGCCCTCACCCCCCAATCCAATAAGTCCCAGATGTGCTCAATGGGATTGAGATCCGGGCTCTTCGCTGGCCACGGCAGAACACTGACATTCCTGTCTTGCAGGAAATCACGCACAGAACGAGCAGTATGGCTGGTGGCATTGTCATTCTGGAGGGTCATGTCAGGATGAGCCTGCAGGAACGGTACCACATGAGGGAGGATGATGTCTTCCCTGTAACACACAGTGTTGAGATCGCCTGCAATGTCAACAAGCTCAGTCCGATGATGCTGTGACACACCGGCCCAGACTATGATGGACCCTCCACCTCCAAATCGATCCCACTCCAGAGTACAGGTCTCGGTGTAATGCTCATTCCTTCAACGATAAACGCGAATCCGACCATCACCTCTGGTGAGACAAAACTGCGACTCGTCAGTGAAGAGCACTTTTTGCCGGTCCTATCTGGTCCACCGACGGTGGGTTTGTGCTCATAGGCAACGTTGTTGCCGGTGATGTCTGGTGAGGACCTGCCTTACAACAGGCCTACAGCCATCAGTCCAGCCTCTCTCAGCCTATTGCGGACAGTCTGAGCACTGATTGAGCGTTCCTGGTGTAACTCGGGCAGTTGTTGTTGCCATCCTGTACCTGTCCCGCAGGTGTGATGTTCGGATGTACCACTCCTGTGCAGGTGTTGTTACACATGGTCTGCCACTGCGAGGATGATCAGCTGTCTCCCTGTAGCGCCGTCTTAGGCGTCTCACAGTACGGACATTGCCATTTATTGCCCTGTCCACATCTGCAGTCCTAATGCCTCCTTGCAGCATGCCTAAGGCATGTTCACGCAGATGAGCAGGGACCCTGGGCATCTTTCTTTTGGTGTTTTTCAGAGTCAGTAGAAAGGCCTCTAGTGTCCTAAGTTTTCATATCTGTGACCTTAATTGCCTACCGGTCTGTAAGCTGTTAGTGTCTTAATAATATAGCTAGATATATAAATGTGTATTTAACAAATTAAATATCCTCATAGTTCTGCAGATAGGCCGATTGTTGTAACGAGGAGACCAAGCCGCAGCATGATGAGAATACATTCCTTTTTATTAAAGGAAGAACACATAAACAAACTTAACAAAACGAACGTGAAGCTATAACCACTGGTGCTGACACAGGCAACTAATATGTGACAGAATAACCCACCAAAACCAGGACCAAGCAGTGTGAAAGGGAGGAACAGCGCTTGGTGGAAAAATGGACCCGGGAGAAGGATGAGTGGGTGACAACCTGGGAGGAGATAGAGAGGTGGTTGATCGATCCAGGGAGTGCCAGAGCCCACCCTGGATTCAATGGAACAGTGCGAGGAGGGATACAGGAGAATGGAGGAAAGGTGACGATATAAGGGTACACGGCTAGAGGCAGCCCCAAGATTTGTAGGAGGAGACCTGAGCCAACTCCTCGTGCTTACCATGGGGAGCGTGTAACTGGTCAGGCACCGTGTTATGCAGAGATGCTCATGGTGTCTCCAGTGCGCTCTATTCCAGCTAGGCATCCAGCCTGGAAGGAGGGTGCCGGCTCAGCACTCCTGGTCTCCAGTATACCTCCTTGGACCAGGATATCCTGCGCCGGCTCTGCGTACTGTGTCTCCGATAAGTCTGCACAGCACAGTGCGTCCTGTGCCAGCGCCCTGCATTTGCAGGGCGAAAATAAATATCCAGCCAGGACGGGTTGTGTCAGCTCTCCACTCCAGGCCTCCAGTGCACCTCCACAGTCCAGTACGTCCTGTGCCTGCTCCCCGCACTCTCCCTGATGTGCGTGTCCCCAGCCCGGTACCACAAGTTCCGGCACCACGCACCAGGCCTCCTGTGCTCCTCCAGAGCCCAGTACGTCCTGTTCCTCCTCCCCGCACTCGCCCTGAGGTGCGTGTACCCAGCCCGGTACTACCAGTGCCGGCACCACACACCAGGCCTATAGTGCGCCTCGGCAGTCCAGTACGCCCTGTTCCTCCTCCCCGCACTCGCCATGAGGTGCGTGTCCCCAGCCCGGTACCTCCAGTGCCGGCATCACGCACCAGGCCTACAGTGCGCCTCGCCAGTCCAGAGCGTCCGGCGACAGGCCACAGTCCGGAACCTCCTGCGACGGGCCACAGTCCGGAACCTCCCACGATGGGCCACAGCCCGGGGTCTCCAGCGACGGTCCCCAGCCCTCAGTGTAAAGAAGGGGGTGCGGCGTCCAGAATCTAAGCCGCCACCAAGGTTAGATGACCACCCAGACCCTCCCATATATGTTTAGGTTTGCGGCCGGGGGTCCGCACCTTTGGGGGGGAGGGTACTGTCACGCCCTGACCTTAGTATTCTTTATTATTTTGGTTAGGTCAGGGGGTGACGAGGGTAATATGTGTTTTTGTCCTGTCTAGGGTTGTTGTATGTTTATGGGGTTGTTTCTAGTCTAGGTGTTTTTATGTCTATGGTTGCCTAGATTGGTTCTCAGAGGCAGCTGTTTATCATTGTCTCTGATTGGGGACCATATTTAGGTAGCCATATTCCTTGGGTATTTGTCTATGGTTAGTTGCATGTAAGCACTCGTTATATATAGCTTCACGCTCGACTTGTATAGTTTGTTTAACTGCCAATTAACAAATTCTTGTTCTTATCATATAACCTAACCTATCCAGTGTAAACTATCAGCAAACTTGTCTCGAGACCATGAGAACCAGATTGGGCAAATTCGAAATTTATCGCAACACTGCGTGACAAAACTATCAGTAGAGCGGAAAATGCCATGGAAACGCATTGACCTTTATTCAGTACATGAAACTTGATCACACACCACATTTTATCCACACAGAAAGTGTCTGATGGAAACACATCTGGTGGGGAAAGGCTTTTTTAATGCAGATTTGATCACATTTGTATGAATATCTGTTGCAAATTAGATAGAAACCTAGCGATGAAGTATTTTGCCCCCTCATTCTGAGGTTAATAATTTTCACAGCAAGGCTTGAATTCAAATACACAAGCTCTTTGAGACACGACAACAGTTTCCGCATATACAACAGGTGAGAAACCATGTCATTCTCTCAAGGATGTATTAAGTAAAAATATTCATTCTTAAAACAAAATTACAATTAAGGGAGAGATACAGTAAAGACACTTCTCTCATCACGTAGCATCTGGATGTGAGAAAATTACAGATCTGGCTTTTAACACAATTGAAACTCCCAAGATCAGAGTGGGAGTGGATGGGCATTACATATTGTGCTGGAAACAGGACATAGTCCTTCACAATGTACTTGTGAGTAGTCCCTTAAGTAAAACTAAATAAAAATAACTGACAGGACTGCAAGCTACACTATGGCTAAAATGCAGACTGAGGATTCCCACACACTCACCTTGACAATCTCACATACAGCTAATTTTAGTTACCACCAAGCACTTCAGAATCCTAAAAATAATTCATTAAAAACAAAACTAAACATAAAACAGACAAAGTATACCCATGAAACTCTCATGACAGTTTCCAGACAAGACATATACACTACAAGCACATGGACACAAAAAAAGTTTCATCTGACCTCCTTACCAACTTTGTGGAGGCCGGCCATGTTTGAGTTCAGTTCAAGCCCGCTTGATTGGTCGACATGGAGAAAAATCCATAATCAAGGTACAACCTTCTCACAAGTCCTGGAAACATGGAGATCATTTCAAAGTCCACCTTGAGGGAATTGATGATAATAGTCCAGAACAAAGCCCCCGTTACAGTCAATGGCTGCATTCACACAGGCAACCCAATTTGGAGCTTTGTTCCACTAATTAATTGGTCTTTTGACCAATCACATTTCTATTCAAAGCTTATCTGATTGGGCAAAAGACTAATTAGTGGAAAAATATATATCTAAATGCTGCCAATGTGGCTGTTACTAGGAGTTGGTGAGAAGAGGATAAGTGGAGTGTTCAGTAGAGGGCTTCATTGTTGCTGCTTCGTGGCCTCTTGATCTTCTCTATGTTTTTCAGGATCATGTCATGTAATGTCACCTGCAAGCAGATGGGGTTTGGTTATTACGGTAAACAAATATCTGCACCAGAACATGACAGGCTAACAACATAGTTGATACAACTTGGTTGAACAGAGCCAGAACAGTGTGCATGTATTGCTCACATATTGATTCCTCAGCTCTGACACAATGATCTTGAGGCTGATATATTCCTTCTCGTCTATTTCAGTCACCGTGCGCTGGTAGTCCTCCTGCAGACAGACGGATGGTCAACAACAAGAGGACTCAGGGCAGCAGATTGGATGTGGATGTAAACAGTATGCAGTTAACACTTACCACATGAGGGTACTTTGTAATTTTTGAGACTAGCTTCGCTCTGGTGATGTAATACCTGTTGAAAACAAATGTTTGAGACAGTGCAAGCAACCGTTTAAGATTCATAAGGGATTTTTGTGAAGTAAATAAAAACACAAGGTAGTGTATAATGTGGCATACCTGGAAATTTGGTCCAGGTAAGAGGCTGCCTCTCCTTCCACAGTCCTGAGCTCAGCAACAGTTTCCTCCTGTAAACAGAAACAACAAGGCCAGCATCATCTGACAGAAAGGCAAAAGAGCGCAAGTACTGCCCCCTAGTGTTGGAGATTTGTTCATGTTTGGAAAAGTAGACCAGAAGCTAGACATGTGAATGTCTCCGCACTCATACTGATGGGAAAGTATAATACCTGGATGGATACACCAAAGTTGTTACCATCCTCTATTCTGGGGATTAAGAGCTGGACCCACATTTTGACCTGAGAGTGAGAGACATACAGATGAGACAGTCATTTCTTAACAGTAGATCTCCACTAAGCAATTCAGAGTGGGAGAGCCCTCAAAAAGCAATCAAATAAATCCCTCAAAGAAAAATGGCTGTGTTTGTGGGTACATACTGTGTTGCATTTCTCTATGAGGGTTCTTATTTCTGGCTTGACTCTTTCGATCAGGTCCACCAGCTGGCCGTTGCTCTTTATCATCCCCCCTGACATGCCAAACACCTTAGGGCTATCTAGAGAGGTGGGATTGAGAGGTCAAACATCCAAGCAGCTTCTAGCTAATATAGAATATTGCAAATCAGTCAAGTGTAGTCTACTCTTCTATCAAGAAATGTATTGAAGATGAATGGTTCTGGCATAAGTCGGCATTGACAGACATTAAGAGATATCAACAAGCGTATTTTATAGTACAGCAATGCCATCAGACTTACTATGTAAGTATTAAATGGCATGACAACAGGCAATAGGGTTTACATAGGGTTTACCTTGACAGTTATCATCATCTAGTCCATCTTCCATTTTCCGTTTTCTGGAATTTTGCTATAAACATTAACCTCGGGTTAACATAGGCATTACTTCTGTTACAGGTAGGTCTCCCTAGATCAAAGGGATTCCACATTTTTCTACCTCGAACAGTAATGGTCAAGAGCTTTGAGCACAGTGACCTGCTGAGAGTCAATGAGCCATTCTGTTTATGTCTCATTAAAATTCTTTCACAGTGTTATGTTAAAGTGAGGGAGAGACTACTGGTGTTGGCTCTCCACCACTTTGTTCAGGGTAGTCTCTTTTCAGATGTGGAACATACCCTTGTGATCAGACTAATGAAGTTGTTAGGCAGCGCCAATATAAACAAATGCTTGCTAACTGTGGTTGCAGGTCTTTGTTCCAGCCAAGCAGTAACACACCCAATTCTACTTTTCATAGTCTTCAATCAAGATCTGATTTGCTAAATCAGGTGTTATCTGTAACCATGGGGGCGTCAGGTAGTCTAGTGGTTAGAGCATTGGGCCACTAACCAAAAGGTTGCTAGATTGAATCCCTGAGCTGACAAGGTAAAAATCTGTCATTTTGCCCCTGAACAAGGCAAAACCCACTAGGCTGCCATTGTAAGAAAAATAAATCTTATTTAACTGACTTGCCTAGTTAAATAAAAAATTCAACATGTAATTGACTAAATCATGTTTGGTATTGAATGTATAAACTTTCATGACACTGATTTGATGCAAATGAGAATCCATGAACTTACCACTTCTACTCCATCATGGCTATTGTTGAGAATGATTGGGTCTGGTACTTTGATGTTTATCTCTGAGTGGATCTCTTTCAGGTCTGCGACATTCAGAATGGGCTCCTGGAAAGGATGAAGAAATCAAATCAAAGTATTTGTCACATGCTTCGTAAACAACAGGTGTGGACTAACAGTGAAATGCTTACGGGCCCTTCCCAAAAATGGAGAGAAATTGAAAATTAATATAGCGTGGAATAATTAAAATGAGTAACGATAACTTGGCTATACTGACTCAATGTGCAGGGGTACGAGGTAATTGAGGTAGATATGCACATACGTTGGGGTAAAGTGACTAGGCAACAAGATAGATAATAAACAGTAGCATGTTATGAGTCAAAAGAGAGTGCAAAAGGTTCAATGCATATAGTCCAGGTAGCTATTTGGTTAACTATTTAACAATCTTATGGCTTGGTGGTATAATCTGTTCAGGGTCCTGTTGGTCCCAGACTTGGTGCAATGGTACTGCTTAACGTGCAGTAGCTGAGAGAACAGTCTGACTTAGGTGGCTGGAGTACTTGACAATTTTTAGGGCCTTCCTCTGACACCGCCTGGTATCGAGGCACTGAAAGGTAGTGCGTACAACCCAGTGCTTGCGGTCGGATGCCAAGCCGTTGCCATACCAAGCAGTGAAGCAGCCAGGCAAGATGCTCTCAATAGTGCAGCTGTAGAACTTTGAGTATCAGAGGGCCCATGCCAAATATTTTCAGCCTCCTCAATGGGGAAGAGGCGTTGTCATGCCTTCCTCACAAATGTGTTGGCGTGTGGAGTAGAGCTGGGTGATATGGACAAAAATCCACAGCACAATAAATTGCCTAAATTGATGCAATAATGATAAGTTATAACAATGTGCACTAGATATTTTTTTATTTTTATCTACTACTGGTTTGATGGTTGTAGCCATCAACTGTCCCATTAAAAATCACCCATATTAGCAAATGTATTTAACTTAAAATTTCTCTAGTATAGGCTACTTATTGTAATGATTGATATCAGTAAAATTCTTGTGATTGGTGTTGATAATTTTCAGTTTATCGTCCCAGCTCTAGTGTGGACCATGTTAATTAGTGATATGGACACAGGAACTTCAGGCTCTCAACCCGCTACACTACAGCCACGTCGATGGAGGCGTGCTCGGCCCTCCTTTCATGTAGTCCATGATCAGCTCCTTTGCCTTGCTGATGAGGGAGAGGTTGTTGTCCTGGCACACAACAAGGGTGGTGCCAGGACAACACATCACAGCTGACAACACATCATGTCAGCTGTGACAGTACTTAAGGGGCTCTGGATTAACCTAGATTCTATTTTGACAAAGAAATGTACAACAATACAATCCCTGTTAATAGAATATGAATTACCTTCAGAAAGCTGTCAAGTTCCAGCAACTTTTTGGGGAAAAAGTCTGCAACCAGGTTTTCAGCCTAGTAAAGAACAAAGATTTTTTTAAATGAATAGTCACGTGTGCACCAGCATCAGTATATACATGATGCCTCCTAACAGTCATTTGTGGTTGTTGGTCAAATTTTTAAAATAGAAGACTAGGACCATCAAAAAACTAAAATAAGAACATGTTGACATAATATTGATACTCACCTCACCCGTGATCCGCTCTCTGAAGGCGTCAACCTATGAGAAAATAATAATAATAACTCTTTACGAACACATCTTATGACATGTGATAGAAAAACCACGTAGAATGACAGTCCAATAACACCACGTGCCATTTGATGGAAGCAGCTGTTCTTACCACCTGCTTTTTTTCCGTCGTGTCTTTATCTGTAGCTAGTAGGCGACCTATCTAGTTAAGTTTGTTCAAATGCTAATGTTATCGCTCTCCCCAAGAACTGGTAGTGTTATAGCAGATGAAGTGGGAAATATTTAGTTACTAACGTACTAGCTAAGTTTCTGCAGAAAAAGACAGCCCTCGTGCGCGGTGCGGAATACTATACACAAACAAACAAATCGGTACTGTCCAGTCTCAACAGGATAGATAAACAAACACCACTTGACTGAGCCAGATTATCTAATAAAACATTCATAGATGATAATAATATGCTAATAACGTAGCTAGCTACTATAAGCAATGAGCAAAATGTAGCTAATCTCCCTAGCTAGGCCTGGCAAGCATTCTCAATTATTCAACTCCTGCGTCAAAGTAATTGTGAAAACATTACCTTTGTTTTGAGGTCATTGTCTACCTTAATGCCCTTTGAAGACATAATTTGAAATAAATCAAATTAGCTGATATAAACAACAAAAAAGCGGTTTAAGTGGGTCGTTGTTGCTTTTGCCGCACACTGCTTCGAAATCAAGTTATGACGTAGAAAAGGTGCGACTCGTAAAACAACCACGTGGACCAAAAAAAGTATCATTAGCTATTTGTCTCGTGGATTATTTTAAAATACAAGATTATATATTGATTTAAAAAAGTTACGTCCGTGTGTTACATTAACGGTGTGTCCATGTTTATTTTTTGGGCAACATTGATTCAAATATGCTTTTCTGTCACGTGATCATATGGGTGTGTTTACATAGCTGATGATGTAAACAGAAAAGACGCCTCATCCGGATAAGTCACATACCATAAAGGCAAACTCTCTGTATTTATCTCGGCAATAGTGATTCATTTTTGTTTTCCGTGATATGTTTTAATTCATAGAAACAAGGAGCAATGGACTTCTACATCAATTTGAAGGTGAATTTCAGGGGGAATGCGAAGAATTTTCTCCTGTCAGGTTCGGAGACGAAGAGTTGGGAGTCAATGGAGGCCATGGTAAGCGATTATAACGACGCTGGTGTTTTCATAGCAGCATTCATCTTGGCATACCTTTACTGAAACTAAAGCTATCAACCATCGATCGTCGGCCGCTTATTTGCTAAATGTTGTATACCTTGTATAAATGATTGATACCTTGTAGTTGAGAACATTGTTCTAGCTATGACAATCCAGTATTGAACACTTTAGGGCCTAACGTTAGCTAGTAGTTACAGTAGCTAGCGATCTAAACGAACAGAATATCAGTACTACAACAACATCCCAGTCGCAACAACATAATATCGATCAATGATAAAATAAGAGGCGCTGCTATTTATAAAAGTGTATATATTACAATAGGCCTACATTTTTCTGAAGATACATTAGACATTCATTTGTTGCCTGCCCTGCAGAGGGCATCCACGTAGATGAGTAAACATTTTTATTTCACCTTTATTTAACCAGGTAGTTGAGAACAAGTTCTCATTTGCAACTGCGACCTGGCCAAGATAAAGCAAAGCAGTTCGACACATACAACAACACAGAGTTACACACGGAATAAACAAGCATACAATCAGTAATACAGTAGAAAAATCTATATACAGTATGTGCAAATGAGGTAGGATAAGAGAGGTAAGGCAATAAATAGGCCATGGTGGCGAAGTAATTACAATATAGCAATTAAACACTGGAATGGTAGAATGTGCAGAAGATGAATGTGCAAGTGGAGATACTGGGGTGCAAAGGAGCAAGATAAATACAGTATGGGGATGAGGTTGATTGGATGGGCTATGTACAGGTGCAGTGATCTGTGAGCTGCTCTGACAGCTGGTGCTTAAAGCTAGTGAGGGAGGTAAAGTCTACAGCTTTAGTGAGTTTTTATTGTTGTTGTTGCAGTTAATTCCATATGACATATGACATGTCAATGGTAACAACAACAGTAAGGAAGACCAGTGACATTCTTGATATGAGCACTTGAATCCGTGGCTGTCAAAATAGACTACAAGCAGAACCTATCTACTCATGGACAATCTTACTAATGTTTGTGGCTGCTTTGCGTGATGTATTGTTGTCTCTACCTTTTTGCCCTTTGTGCTATTGTCTGTGCCCAATCATGTTTGTACTGTTTTATGCTGCTACCATGTTGTCATGTTGTGTTGCTACCATGCTATGTTGTCATGTGTTGCTGCCATGCTATGTTGTTGTCTTAGGTCTCTCTTTATGTAGTGTTGTGTTGTCTCGTCGTGATGTGTCTTTTGTCCTATATTTTAAAATAAAACAAAACAATTAAATAATCCCAGCCCCATCCCCGCAAGAGGCCTTTTGGTAGGCCATCATTGTAAATAATAATTTGTTCTTAACTGACTTGTCTAGTTAAATAAAAGTAAAAAATAAAATGCCCCAGTATCATCTATTATTCAGTTGCATCATTTTGGGATTAATTCATATTTACCCCAGTGACACATTATTGACAACAGTCAGGCTATTGAGATGGAGGGCTACACTGCATGCTACAGTTAATGTTGCTAGTTCTCTGCGGTTCTCATTTCCTTTTCATAAATACAATAATATAACATATTACTCGCCTATGATAGCTTGGTTCGTGTTTGTACTGTACTCTATTTGACGTCAGTATGTGGAGGGTATTGATTTGAGGGCAAGTCTGGCTTATGACACTTGAGGCTTCCGTCTCTCTCACTCCAGGGTTTAACAGCCCAGCCATATGATGTCAAAATAAACATTTGAGCCAAGCCTCCTCCTCTGACAACATCCCCTTATGCCAAGATGTCACTTTCCGAAGCAAGCCAATAAAATATCTTGCAGTGGGCTGAATTTGCTCTCTTCCCACAGTAAAATGGGAAATCTTAATTTCAGTGAGTGCAAGGTGAATGGTGGATGCCAGTTGCTGGTTTTCCAATAAGGAGAGCTTATGAGACTATCTTCCTCTGAATCTCCTGTCAGCAGCAAGCTCAGACTCCATTGTCACTCCCCTGTCCAGTCACCAGTCACGGAGTTCATCCTCATTGAAATTGCCATTGTGTCTCCATGTTGCCATGGTATTGCCTTCAAGGAGACCAGTCAATTTTCCTTTCAGGCATCATATGCTACATCATAGCCCTGATTGTTCATTCAATTAGCAAATATGGGATACTACGGCATAGCATAAATATAACCGTGATAACATGATTGCTTTTTGGCTCTCCTTGAAATGATCACTTTTATGTCATTTGGAGGCGCCTGTCCTTTGTTTGAGAAATAGCTTGGTTAGTCATGTAATACACTGGTTGGTTTATAGATTGTGTCTTTTGTCTACAGGTGAAAAGGTCCTTTGGCCTGTGTAATCTACAGGTTACTTATTTTGATGAGGAGAATGAGGAGGTGAGTGAGAGCAAAGAATTACAGCAATGTTAATTTGTTGGGAATGGTAATATTGTTGTTGCAATACCTTTCCGTTTTGTGTTTCAGGTATCCATAAACAGCCAAAGTGAGTAGTAAAGCACCAAACATAATATTGTGTTATGTTTTGTATCAAACATAATATTAGTTGTTCAATGTAACATGTCCAATAATTATATTTTTCTTCTAGTGGAGTATGAGGAGGCATTAAAGGTAGGTGGTAACTTAAATCTGACTCCTGTCCCTGCTTAGGCCTTATGATGACAACATTTTCAAGTGAAGTGGAACTGTTACCTGAGGCAGGATCCAAAATACGCCTTCAAGTAACAAAGCAATAGATTAACCATCATTACTCTGTTTATTTCATCAGAGTGCATCCAGGCAAGGGAACCGGCTGCACATGAATGTGTATGAGACCAGGGGTCAGCCCACGCGTGTGCCGGCCAAGGCCAGTGGAGGGGAGCCCAAGAGAGGGTTCCGTCCCCCACAGCACTGCCCAACCCTGGCTCAGGTGGTGAGCCGGAAGGTCCAGGCTGCTGTCCCCGAACAGGGCATGGTAAGGACAGAGCTATAGTTATACACACTGCTGTATACTTCCTACCGAATAGTGCTGAGCGATTAACCAACATTTTGGTTATGTTTCGGTTTTTAAACAACTAATTGACCGATGTTGGTTAAATTATAGGGACTGAGTGGTGCATCGGTCCAAGGCAGCTTCGCAGTGCTAGAGGCGTCACTACAGACCCAGGTTCGATCCCGGGCTGTATCACAACTGGCCGTGATCGTGAGTCCCATAGGGCGGCGCACAATTGGCCCAGTGTCGTCCCGGTTAGGGGAGGGTTTGGCTGGGGTAGGCCGTCATTGTAAAAAAAAAGGTTATTTGAATTCCGTTTCATTCGTTTGTGCACTTCCATTTCGATCAATGCGCACATCTCACAGTTTCTCTAGAGATAAATTAGATCCAGCCTGAACTGTGTGATGAAGGGAGTTGAAGATTCCGAATGGCCCATATTCGACATAGTTTAGCGCATACAATGTGGTAATTAACTCCAATGACCATAATCCACTGCGTGGGGTGATATAGAGAGCAACTGTTGCTTCGTGAGGTACCTCTACCAGAAAATACACAATCTCTTTAGCAGTCATAAAAGTATACCTTATTTACTTTCAATAACTACATTTTTTAGATTTTGTCAGACTGCATAGGCAGCAGCTCTATAGAGAAGAGATGACTTGAAATAATAAAGTAATCAAATAAACCAAATGTAATATACACAACAACTGAAATATTTTATTAGTTCAGTGAATAAATGATGGTTGATAAGCAGTAATGGGCAGTCACTACCTTCATGGGATTTTTATGAATTGCTTTAGTTTGTGTTACTGCATTCAACCCACATAATGCAGTGTATTTAATGTTGTTTTTATAATCTAATCGACCTCAAAGTACTTATTGCTCAGCACTATTACTTTATAAAGCGAATTCTTTCAAATTGAATGAGCTTTTGTGTCATTAGGTAATCATTTAATACAAGTAAAAGGCCAAACTAAGTCATTGCGTGTCCTAAAATAAATATGGCTTAATTGTCTGATTTCTCACCAATGTTTTTCTACTTTGGTTTCCAAGGTGATCATGAAAGAACTAAAGGGGACCAAAGAGGAAGATAAGACACCTCCAGCATGGTTTACATCTTACATGGAGAAGGTGAGGAGATGATTTGGAAATTACTGTGGTTTTATCTTCAATGAATGTACTATTTAGAATCATATCACTTAACCTTAAAATGTATATGGTTGTATGTGTATATTTTATAGATGAAATTAAGCTAACCAGTAACCCAAACTCTTGTCATCCAGTTCAAAGACCAAGTAGTGAGGGAGGCAGTAGAGAAGATCTGTCGGGAGTTCTCGGGCCAGTGCTGCATCCACAAGCCTATTGGGGCTGAGGCCCAGATCCCTGAGGTGACCTCCTCCACCCTGCCTGGGGGTCCGAGTTTCACCCCTGCCTGTAGCAGCTGCCGGGGCCAGACCGCTGGGGGAGGATACCAGTGCAGGTGAGAAGGGGAGGAGGATAAGAGAGTTGGCTCCGAGAGAGACTAGGGAGGACATTGACAAATGTGAATTAGTTAAAATGTGAGTAAAGGTAAATGAACACCAATGTAATCAGATATTTTACATGTTTTTGTAAATAGCCTACTCCCACTTACTTTTAATTTAGTGCCTCCAACATACATTGTGTTGCTCCAAAACAAACAAATTCCTTCGATCAGTTGTCATTTCCATTTCTTCAGTATGCGAAACCTAAGAAGATCAGTTTAAAATAATCAGAAGGGCCTTTGTTTGGTGTGCCGCGCCCTGAATGTCTGGTTTCTTTTTCCCAGTGTGTGTACGTCCTGCACACTGTGTGAGCCCTGCAGCTTCTCCCATGACCCCAGCCACAACCTGGTGAGAGCCAGAACACCCCTCTCCATCCCTGAGCACGGCTCACCAGCCCCAGACCACAGCAGGTAAGACCAGGGTTGGAAAATATTACATATTGTAACAGTTACATATATTCTGTTTTTGGAACCTCATTTAATGCTTATGGGGTGCCAATGTTAATTAATTCTTGTTTAGGGGGCTGCTACGGTTTGATATGAGAAATTACTCTCCATTTTGGTGGTTGTTTTGTATTTGTAATTTTCAATTCTACAATGATCATTGTCATCAGAAAGTTGTCAGAACTGTATCTGTCCTATGATGGCCAATCAGAAACCCTTGCACTCTTCCCTTCCCTATCTCGTCCCCAGGTTCTACCGGCGAGGGGACCGGAGCTTCCGGAAGGCGGAGAAGCAGCGTCTGAAGGCTGAGAAGCGTCAGCTGAAGGCGGAGGTAAAGGAGATCAGGAAGCAGCTGAAGATGGAAAGGAGGGGCCTGCAGTGGAGTGCCGCCGGCGACGGGAGCTCCTCCCCCGTCCTGCTCCAACCCAGGGCCACCCAGGCCAACAGCCCGGAGTATGTTTTAAAGTGACAGTTCACCAAAATTAGATGAAAGTAGATACTGCTTGCAAGGCTTGGTATTCAGCATATCTTGAGGTCAAATCAGTGAGAGGCACAGGTCTTGTCTCTAGTTAGACTGCTGTCAAATGGAGGGAAAGGACAGCAAGAGTTGCGCTTTGGAGAGAGATGATTAATAGTGTATTTTGGCGCTTTGTCCCGCAGGCGTCCCAAGCGGCCATGCCCTCTGGTGGTGCCAGCCATGACGGCCCTGTTCCTGGATGAGAACCTGCCTGATGGGACTCGTCTTCGCCCGGGCACCAGGTTCATCAAGTACTGGAAGATGAGAAACACTGGCAGCGTGAGCTGGAGCTCTGAAACCAAGGTACTATTATGGGCTGAGGATGCACCTGGGATATGCACATTATCTGAGGTTACCATTGACAGCCACAGTAATCTTAGCAGAAAGAGAGGACACGACGATGAGAGTTAGACTGTCAATGTTATGTTCCCACCCCCCCCCTCTACCCCCATCTCCTTCTCAGCTGAAGTTCATGTGGGGGAATCTGGCGGTGGCGTCGGGTGACCGCTGGCGTGAGGTGGCTGTGCCTTTCCTGCAGCCAGGTCAGGTGGGCGTAGTAAGCGTGGCCCTATGCGCCCCGGCCCTGGAAGGCTCATACACCTCCCACTGGCGTCTGGCACACGGTGGGGAGCAGTTTGGCCCTCGCGTCTGGTGCAGCATTGTGGTGGACCCCCTGGCCCCTGCAGCCATGATAGCAGATGGCGTGCTGGTGTCGCCCTGCGTCACCCCACAGGCAAGTCCACCCACCCTCTTGACTTTGGTTCTCAGTGGCCAATCCCAAACTGCTACACAATGCTGTAGTACTCTGGAACCGTGCATTCTGTCTGGGTAACATTTGTTTTTATCTGCTGGTGCTCTACAGGGGAAGAACCCCCTCTCCACAGATAAGGGTGGGAAGTCTTGTGCTGCAGCCTCTAGGGATCAAGCACTCATGTCAGTGGACCAAGGCGAACGAGAATACTACATTCCCTCTGTGGACCTGCTCACAGCCCAGGACTTACTCTCCTTTGAGCTGCTTGACATCAACATTGTGCAGGAACTAGAGAGCGTGCCCAACAACACCCCGGCAGGTCAACCCTCCATTGCTATTCACATGCTAAATCTGCAGGGTGTTCCTAATCAGTTGACTGAACTTAGGGTCTCTCCGTCTCTTTTTCTGAATTTCTCTCTCTCTCTCTCTCTCTTCCACACAGATATGACCCCGTGCATATCCCCATTGCCTCATGACGGTCCCCTGCAGGAGAAGCCCACCCTGCGGTTGATCCAGGAGGAAGCAGAGGCCCATCAGGCCCAGGGAGTCACAAGCATCCAGCTGTCTCAGGGCCTGGTGCCAGGGGCGGAGGGGGGCCGGGTTCCAGCCCAGGAGGAGGGAGAGGAGGATATGAGCGGGACTCAGTTTGTGTGTGAGACGGTGATGCGCTCGCTCACACTGGAGGAGGCCCCAGACCACACACCCCTGTGTGGGAACTGCCCCAGCAAAGGTACGTTTTTATTAATTAGTTCCATATGAAGCCTACGTTAATACCAGATTAAGGTCCATAACATTGTGTAACCAAAATTTCTTTTCCTGATCTTCACAGTGGTTCGCCCAGCAGCCCAAGGTGGCTCCGCCTCCTCTTCTCTTAAAGGGAAAGGTGTTGAGAAGCGGTTGGAGAAAACCCAGAACATATCGCCCGTGGCCCCAGCCCTAGCACCACCCCAGCTGGCTATACCAGAGCTGATGATGCCAGGTGATTGGCCCAACTTATCCACCTGTTTTCAATTAGTTGATTGGTTGATAAATACCATTTGAGCTCAAATCTGGGCCCTCTTGTCAGGTAAAAAACAACAATTAAATAGTTTGACCGTTTGCAGATGAGGGACTGGAGTCAGACATCGAGAGCATCTGCATGGACGCCAGAGGGGACAAAGACGAGGGCGACGATAAAGGAGAGTTGACAGAGGGGAACAGGGGAGCCCGCAGCCGTTCCTCCTCGGCCTCATCCGAGGATTACATCATCATCCTCCCTGACTGCTTCGACACCAGCCGCCCGCTGGGAGAGTCCATGTACAGCTCTGCCCTCTCCCAGCCTGGAGATGCCCCCGACACGCCCACAGACCCTGACAGCCAGGGCCGTACCACTCCCGAGGGGGAGCAAGATGAAGCAGAAGAGACCGTTTCAGGCTCCAGCAGCGCCAACGATATGCTGTGCACCTCCCAGACTTTGGACGCCGTGCCCCTAACCCCTGTGGTGGTGGCACCCCCTCGGCTCAACTCAGCTCTTACACCCAGGTGAGAAACCTTGGGCCAGCTGTGCTTGGAAATAGGTTTACAGTGCTATTACACACTTTGACAGTGCTAAATTGCTGAGATGTTCCAAAATGTAGATGTATATTGTTGGTGTTGTCTTCAGCCTCGACAGCAATGATCAGACCAAGGCAGCAGCAGAGTCCCTGGACAGGACTGAGGTCTACCAGCAGGGAGAGTCAGAGGATGGTAAGGAACACACATGGTCACATACTGAACAGTAGTTCCAGCAACTAAAGGAAACAAAGCATTTTTGCTCGTCACATGAAGGCAGTTGGGCATAACTGACGACAATGCCCTAACTGTAATAATGTTTTCTGCTTGCTGCAGTGCCTTTTTGCTGTCTGATCATTCAGCGGTAATATCGAATGTACAATTTCTGCTTGGTTCTAACAAACACAAGTACTAAGCACTAGATTAATGACTGGAGGAGAGGTCTGCTTGGAGTCATTCTTGTCAAAGAGCACCTTCTATACACTCTCCTCTAGAGCTCTACAACTTATCCATATGAGTATATCGGTATATCCTTATCCCAGAACATAACCAACCAGTCATCTCTGTGGTTGTGTCTGAAAGGTTCCAAGCAGCCAGACAGCCAACCAGACAGCCCATCTGCTTCTGGTGACTCAGAAGACAACTCCGAAGACCCGAGGTGGGACCCTGATGTGCAACTCAGTCAGTTCAGATGCTAATATTTTCTGAGATCTCTTGTTAAAGAGATTGTTAAAGTGGAATGTCAATTTAATGATGTTAGTGTTGGCTGGCCAGAAACAAAATGGTGTCAGTAAGACTCAATCTCTGGCCCTCTCTGTCGGTCTTGTTCCTTCTAGGCACCCAGGCATCACTGGAGGCCTGGTGAAAGGAGCCCTGTCTGTCGCAGCATCCGCCTACAAGGCTCTGTTCACTGGGCAGCCTGGCCCAGTGCAGGTCAGTCCTCTATTCACTTCCTACAGTGCTGTTAATGATGGCATTCAAGGTCATCTTTTTTGCAATCTCAGAAGATTTCTATATCATATTAACATGGTGGTTGAGAGATCAAACTGGAATGCCACCATCGTACGGCTACTTTAGCATTACTGACTATCAGAGTCAAGTTAGTATCTAGGTGTATTTTAAACCGTATGCTGTCCTTCCTGCAGCCCCCAGTGGATGGAGCCACCCAGGACACCATGATGGGGGTGTTGGTGGAGATGGGCTTTGGTGACCGGCCGCTCAACCAGCGGCTGCTGAAGAAACACAACTACAACCTACTGGACGTGGTCAATGAACTGGTCCAGATGACCGACAATGATTGGTACTCCACCCGCTACTGAGGAGAGAGGGAGGAGGAGCTGGGGTGGTGTCATGGGTGTAACCTCTGCTGCCTTGACCTCGTGTCTCTTCTTCCTCTCTTAGATTTGGCCCAAGTTGACAGGAGATATCCTGATTATGACCTAAAGAGACATTCCCATGGACTTTGGGATATTTAGACTATCAAATAGCTACTGTATGTATGTATGTATGTATGTATGTAGATTAATTTAACATGTCTGTTTCTGGCTGTTAGCTTTTGCAGTATGTGTACGTTTAGCTGAAGGGATGTTGGGTGTACTATTTATCACAGAGCCAGGACCATATAGGTCTTACCAAATGATAAGCTGTGGCAATAGTCAACATTGTATGACGTTAATCAACTTCATAGAGTGTTTGAATAGTGGACACGTCAGGTCCTCGTTCCAAGCGTGAATGACTGTCAGTGTTGGAGAATGCTATGCTTCTTTCAGATCACAGCAATTAAACACACACCCACATGCTTAAACCTTTCTCAGCTTAACTGTTCAAAGTATCAGCATACTGTAGACGTATGATGTGTGTCTTATTGATTGAAGATCATCATTCCCCTACTTTCTGTGATGTCGTGCCATGGCTGACAACATGCTATGGATATTTGAGTAATGGTGTACACATGAAGTATTTTTGAAATGAGGACCATTACATGGATGGTCCATTTAGTTCCATTTTGAGAGGGTAATTTAATCACCATTCTTAACTAGGAGTATATTTGGGTTTAAAAATAATCATGTAAATATAATATACAAATGTTTTTTTGTTGCACATGGAAGACAAATATTGATGCAAACCCAAAAGACTAGCTGCTCAAGAAGTGAAGGACGTTATAATTTTTAAGATCCTGTTGAAGGGATTTTATTTATCAAGAAATGAATTAACCTCCTTTACAAAATGTCTTCAATCTGCTCTATATTGTCCTCAGAGGGAGGGGGTTCTTTTCAGAACCATACAGGGGGCCTGGTGTTCATGATATATCAAAAGCATTGACTCGCTCCACTTGGTATAATTTTTTCCACTTAGTATCATTCTTTAAAAAAAATGTCAAGTTCTTTCAAAACTGAAATCAAGCAGTATGTAACAAGTTTGAAATACTTATTTTTTTCCAATATGGAAATGCTAACGTGTTTCAGGTAATCCTAGGAGGTAATCTTTGTTAAAATATTTTTGGTTTTAGACTTGATTGCTTGAGGGCTGTTTTGGAAATGTGAAGGAAGATGTGCCTATGTTCTTCTGGTTGAAGCTTGTTCATGTCATTGTGTTTGAATTCCCACTGTTCTAATATGTTTTTATTTGAAGAAAAGATACTGGAAAGGTTTGCTTAAGTCTTGTACACTAAGGGGAACTTGACAGGGTTGTGAGCATTGTGAAAAATAATTAGTGGCCAGTCATATAATGTAGAAAATTGATACTGGTAAAAATCATTAGTACAAAAACCCTTTGAATCGACCCTATTTTGGTATAGTGTAGTCTTAATGGTTCTTAGGGTTTGTCTTACCAAAGGATGTGTCTGCTAAATGACTCAAATGTACAGTCCTACCAGGTGATGGTATTTGATTTATTACCACTTATGAGTCAACTTTTAGGGTGTCAAGGAGAAACTAAATTCAAGGACAATAAGGATTGTGGTCTTTTGAATTAAAATTAAAGTAAGCTTTTCCCACATATGTCAGAAATTATGGCAGGTTAATGGAGGTCAGAAACCATGCGATTCATACATTTCTCCATACATGTACTTGAAACATTCATACCTTCCATATATGGGCAGGATATTTTCATAGAGTGTGAGGAATGAGAACTCCAAAAAGTTTTTAGGGAGGGATAATGTGCAGTTTGTCTGAACTCTTTCTGTGTTGCACTTAAGACTTGCCTGGAACCTTGACATTGAATTGCATTGCATTCTAGGTTGGGCAGAATTTAGCACATGAATCAGGAAAAGTTTATACTCACGACTTCTACAAGCCAGAATGTTGAATAAAATTATATTTTAATGTACTTTACCGGCATGCACACATGATAAAAATATATGCATTACTTGCCGAGCTCGTGCACGTGTTTACATGGTTTTGCGCATGCTTCAGGTGATAGAAATCTGAATGTAATTCTACTTTCCTGTGGATATTGTCTCACATTCCTTCCACCAAAAGGACCAACCACACAGACAACCGGTAAAGTACGTAAAAACTATTTTATTCAACATTTTGGCTTGTAGAGATTCAAACGCTCATTTCTGCCTACCTAGAATTCAATGTTGGGTTTCCAGGCAATTAAAATGCATAGGCTACCTGTGATGTACAAATATCTGTCTCTAATAAAAGTCACTACACTTAATGTCACTTATTTGAATAAGGCTAAATAAAACACATTTAAAATGCTCACATACACTACCAGGAATCAATGTATTTATTTGACTTTGTTTAAAAAAAAAACTTTTAGTAGGCAACCTATTAAAAGATGCACTATGCGGATATTGTTTTGCCATTTTCTCGTTGCTAACATTTGTCTAATTTCAGTTTGTGACTAAACGAGCAAGTGCAGTGTAAAATAAATTGTACCATCTAAATCACTTAAATATTTTCTATAACCAAAAATATTGTATTTTCAGCTGTTTGAAGCTGGTGTACAAAACAAAGTAAAAGACTCAAAAATAAAACAATCACGGGAAGCTTAAAAATAAAACGCATCTACCGCTTCTTAGATTTCTTTCAATGACAATTACAGATCTAGAACTCATCTTTCTATGTGACTTTGGTCGTGTTCCCCAAATAGCTACATATAGCCGATGTAATTATTTCCTGTGGGTGGCAGCAAAATTACGCTGCGTCATCCGGATAGGAAATTGCGCCACTGCTCAGTGAGTATGTGACCAACATAAGAATATTAGACAATTTTCCACGACTGCTGTGAGGCATATGGTGTGGAGTTAAATTACAGATAATCTTGACGACGGCACCGTCTTTATAAATCGTAACACTCCCAAAACAAGGCAAGTAAACACAGTGCAACAAGCTGTTTTCTTCAGGGGTGGCAGAGAAACGAAACTCATCACAATACTTGTATGCGGAGTGTTGTAAATGCGTAGTCAAATTTCTGTTTAGAATAAAACTAACGTTCGCCATCGGTTATTTGCTAAATTGTATAATTAATTCACATAAGGTGTTGTCTGATGTATGGACAAAGCCGACTTCGATCTAATTGGTTCAGTGTCTGCGAAGATAATGAAACATCGTATAATTGTATGCATTTAAGATCATCTCCATTGTGAAATACACCAAGACAGCAAAGCACATACATACACAGAATATAATCCTTTGTCGTCACAAATATCACATAGTTGCTTCACAACAATATAATGATACTTTACTAACATTACAGGTAACTTCCAAAGTAAAAGAGGGATACAAAGTATATTGAAAGCAGATGCTTCCACACAGGTGTGGTTCCTGAGTTAATTGAGCAATTAACATCCCATCATGCTTAGGGTCATATAAAAAATCCCCAGTTGCCTATTATTTTGGCTAGAAGAAGAGAGCTCAGTGACTGAGGTTATGGTTAGGGAAAATAGGATTTTGTTGGGGAGCCAAATATGTCCCCACAGGTGTGTGTGTGTCAGTAACTAAATCTCAACACAATTGAACACTTATGGGAGATTCTGGAACAGCGTCTGATAGTGTTTTCCACCACCATCAACAGAACACCAAATTATGACATCTCTTGTGGAAGAATGGTGTCGCATCCCTCCAATAGAGTTCCAGGCACTTGTAGAATCTATGCCAGGGTGCATTGAAGCTGTCCTGGTGATTCGTAGTGGCCCAATGCCCTATTAAGACACCTGATATTGGCGTTTCCATTATTTTGGCAGTTACCTGTATATATGACTGTCTCTTTAGCAGGCATGGGAGCTGGTTCCAGTCAACCCAGTGAGAATGATGAGCAGGCCATCGTACCCCAGCAGGACAGGAGAAAGACCTCTAACAGGAGACACTCTGAGGAAACACTGGACTGCCCAACCTGCCAGGGCACGGGCCGCATCCCACGAGGCCAGGAGAGCAAATTGGTGGCAGTGATCCCCTGCTCCGATCAGAGGCTGAAACCACAACACACGTAAGACCATGTTGAGATTTACAGCAACAATTGTTTTATTACCTACATGCATCATTTAGAAGGTCTTTTAAGTGTATGGTGTGTAGAGATGTTCAGTGTGTGTACAAAGTATTATTGCGTTCTGTGATTGGGCATCTGTATCTAGGTGTGTTTTGTGTATACTGCATGAAAACGCTTGTGGTATGTTAAAATGGCCAATGCAATGAAGCCATTTTTTTCCCCCAAAATAATTTCTGGGTAACAATGAATTAACTTACTGTAATAGATTTCCATTAATAAGCTTTTTAGCTAACTTTCTATAGCAATGCTATAGAAAGTTAGCTAACATGCTAGTCGGAACTCCCGACTTGCTGATTCCTTGAACGCAGCACGTGTATAACAACCAGTTAGCAAGTTAACAGTTGAATGCAGCATGACTGAAGAGAGGAAAACTAGCTGTTATTTGCAGAGGTTTGGAGCTTTTTGTTATTGGTCTACTAACTAGAGGTCGACCAATTTTTCAATTCTGATTATTGGAGGACCAAAAAAGCCGATGCCGATTTAAAAATATATACATTTAAAAAATGTTTTTGTAATCATGACAATTACAACAATACTGAATTAACACTTATATTAACTCAATATAATACATCAATAAAATCAATTTATCCTCAAATAATGAAACATGTTCAATTTGGTTTAAATAATGAAAAAACAAAGTGTTGGAGAAGAAAGTAAAAGTGCAAAATGTGCTAACGTTTCAGTTCCTTGCTCAGAACATGAGAACATATGAAAGCTGGTGGTTCCTTTTAACATGAGTCTTCAATATTCTGAGGTAAGAAGTTGTAGGTATTATAGGACTATTTCCCTCTACCATTTGTATTTCACTAACCTTTGCCTATTGAATGTTCTTGTAGGCACTTTAGTATTACCAGTGTAACAGTATAGCTTCTGTCCCTCTCCTCGCTCCTCCCTGGGCTCGAACCAGCAACACAACGACAACAGCCACCACCGAAGCAGCGTTACCCATGCAGAGCAAGGGGAACAACTAGAAGGCTCGGAGCGAGTGACGTTTGAAACGCTATTAGCGCACGCTAACTAGCTAGCCATTTTACTTCGGTTACACCAGCCTCATCTCGGGAGTTGATAGGCTTGAAGTCATAAACAGCGCAATGCTTGGCGCACAACGAAGAGCTGCTGGCAAAACGCACAAAAGTGCTGTTTGAATATGAATGTTTACGCGCCTGCTTCTGCCTACCACGCTCAGTCAGATACTTAGATGCTTGTATGCTCAGTCAGATTATATGCAACGCAGGACACGCTAGATAATATCTAGTAATATCATCAACCATGTGTAGTTAACTAGTGATTATGATTGATTGTTTTTTATAAGATAGGTTTAATGCTAGCTAGCATCTTTCCTTGGCTTACTGCATTCGCGCAACAGGCAGTCTCCTTGTGGAGTGCAACAAGAGAGGCAGGTCGCTATTGCATTGGACTAAGTTAACTGTAAGGTTGCGAGATTGGATCCCCCGAGCTGATAAGGTGAAAATCTGTCATTCTGCCCCTGAACAGAGCAGTTAACCCACCGTTCCGAGGCTGTCATAGAAAATAAGAATGTGTTCTTAACTGACTTGCCTCGTTAAATAAAGGTATTAATTTAAATAAATAAAAAATCTGCGCCCAAAAATACCGATTTCCGATTGTTATAACGATTAATCGGTCGACCTCTACTACTAACCGTGTGGTGATGTCACCATGGAAATCTAAAACTTCTGCCTATGCAAACCTGCTGATTAGAAGATCCTGTGTAGATTGCATTTTCAACCAGCAAAAAAAAGCACACTTTTACAGTGTTAATTTCATCAGCTGTTGTACAATATGATATCAAACACATTGAGGTGTGTTTGTGTATACTGCATGAAAACGCTTGCGGTATGTTAAAATGGCCAATGCAATGCAGCCATTCTTGCTGGGCCTTCAATCAATACTCAACTTGTATATATCATGTCCCCCTACAGGAAGTTGTATGTCACTGTGTCGGTGACGCTGTGCCTGCTGGTCAGCTCGCTGGTCCTCTTCTTCTTGTTTCCTCGCAGTGTCATCCTCTCACCTGTTGCTGTCAAGTCTGTCTATGTTTACTTCACCCCGACCACTGTCCAAATGAACATCACGGTGAGACCTCATTGGCCTTATTCATTCATATACCACACAGTCGGTTTCTATCTGGGCTATGCCATAAAAGTATTGGCCTCTGGCAAAATATAATCGCCTTGTCTCTCTCCCATCACAGAACATCCTGAATATTACCAATGACAACTTCTTTACAGTTCAGGCCTACAACTTGACAGTGCAGGCTCTTTTTGATAAAACTGTTGTGGGCAAGGCTGATATGAAAAATGTCACCACTGTCAAACCACTCACGGACAAAACGGTGAGCATCTCTCCTCATTACCAACTGCTATACTGCAGAGATGTTAGCTTCTGTAAGCCTCTAAGTATTGTTACTTGACTCACTAACGCTCTTCCTTATTTCCCCTGACAGTTTGCCTTTGAGATTCCTGTCACGCTAGTGGAGGAGGGTCTGAAGTAAGTACAAATTTAACCAAGGTTATACTATGTCTGGTGCTGAATCTTCCATCGAGTCAGTAGTGAGATATAAAGCTGCTTTTGTGGCTGTTTGGTTACACAAAGTGCCGTGGTAACACACTTACAATATAGTGACGCAGTCCTTTTAATTTAGTTGTGCTGTAAAGTTAAGCTTATTTTGATTGTGGCATGTTGTCATGTGAAAGTAATGTAACTCATTCGCTGTAAATGTGAGTTGATTTTGTGTGCTCTACACAGTTATTCTCTGCCTCTTTCTTGGCTAGTTTTGAATAATGTATAAAGACAAAGCAAAACTGGAAATGTGTTTTGTATTTAGAGCAAGTCTGAGGCATGACTGTCAAATGTTTGAACAGATTTATTAAGTATTTGTCTTACAAAAGTACATAAACTAGCATAACCTGCTTAGCTGGGAGCACTGGCATGTGCAATTCATCTCCATTTCCTCTATGTGTTGCAGGCTAATTGTCACTAGCAGTAGCAATTCCTATTCACAAAATGAAAGTGCCTCTGGACTGAAAGAAGTCTAAAGCATTCCCACTGGGCACACCATGTCATTTCAACGTGGGTACTTGGTTAAAATTTGGCTAACATCTTGATCAATGAGATTACAACCTATATTCACCCACTCAAAAAGACAGCTGGAAGTTAGATGAATTTCCAATGTATTATCACTCTGCTTTCAACCATCTAAAAGCACAACCAATGGAAAAACGATCACATTTTTGGTTGTCGTCATCACCCCAAAATGTCTCACTGCTTTCAACCATTTTAAAAACCCAGCAAAGTTCAAATGGGAATGCAATGTCATATTTTGTTTATTTATAAAACAGATTGTTTTCACTTCTTCTAAAAGCAGAACCAAATGGCCTAGATTGCAGTTGAGATTACATTAAAAGTATATGGTGCAATTGATATTCTGCACAGATTACAGAAATTGTGAAGATCTCCACAGACCCGTGCGTGTCTTTTGAACATGCAGACTTTATATGGTTACATAAAGAAATGTATAGTTACAGTTTCCTCAATGTGGTATTGGATATGTTACTCATTTTAGTGTTGAATGTTACAATTGCTTGTAAGATAGCCTTAACTTTAAGCAATTTACTTTATTACAAAAGTAATATTGAATTGTTTGGTTGACAACACAACAAAATATCAGCATTTTAAAGGAGAGGTATGGGTAACTGCCAAAATAAATGAACCACCAACCTAGTGTCATAATAGGGTGATGGGCCAGAACAGCTTCAAATGCACCTTGGCATAGATTCTACAAGTGTCTGAAACTCTATGGGAATGCAACACCATTCTTCCATGAGAAATTCCATAATTTGGTGTGTTGTTGATGTTGGAAAATGCAGTCTCAGGTGCGCTCCAGAATCTCCCATAAGTGTTTTAATTGGGTTGAAATCTTCTTACTGATACGGCCATGGCAAGTGGTTCACCTCGTTTTCATGCTCCTCAAACCATTCAGTGACCACTCGCTTTTTATCTCTTGTTTATGCAAGTGTTTATGGATCTACTGCTTGGCTAGTTCCATCTGAGCCACTGGCTTAGTCCATAAAACCTAGCAGTCAAGCAAGGAAATGGTTCCAATCGTTTTCCACCATTCATTTTTCCCATGGGGGATTTTAGAAACACTTCAAATAAGGGCTGTGTTTCGTGTAGGCTTAACCTGGCATGATCTTTTTGATAACCGTGTAGTCTCTAGGACTAGGTGACATATCAATATATTCGCCTGTATTTACCCCTATAAAATTAAATGCTAATGTGGCTATCATATAGAACTACAAATGCCGTGATCTGGATGAGACTGCCAAATCGAGGCAAAGGTAAGAATCTCTGGATTAACTATCTCAATGTAGTAATTAATATATTGGCTACATTTTAAAACCTGAATTCTTTTAACTTTCTTGTGCAAGTTTTAAACTGACTCTACCTGTTAGCAAAGGTGTCAGCGCAGGAGCTTGCAGGGTTTTGTAGTTTTGCATGATGTCTACTTTGATGCTGATTAGCGTTTTCGAATCTGATTAGAGGCGACTTTATTGATTAAAGTCACCTTGTCCAAGAGATTTGCATGCTTACAAAAGGTCATGCCAGGGTAAGCCTACACGAGAAACAGCCCTTGTTTTAAGTGTTTCTAAAAAATTCCCTGTGGTTTTTCCACCATTCATTTTTCCCATTCATAGGTATTATGACACCTCAACTGTGGTGCTCGAGACTTTAACTTTTCTATTTTTAGATAGGTTTGAGACAGCATCCAACCTAGCATTTTGTTAAGTTGTCGACAAGTTTAATAGGCTATTGTATTTCAAAAGGGATATTGAATTGTGTTCAGTTGGTTTCAAATTTAAATGTTTGAAGATTTTAATCTTCTGCTTGGATAGTTCCATCTGCCACTGACTGCCACTGAAGTCTGGTTTTAATTCGTTTGTATACAAATTAACAATTTTATGTTGTATTCATGACGCCATCTCAACCAAAAATCGAAATTAAAGAATGCAATTAAATTAAACTTTAAATGCACTTTAAATAAAGAATAGGATCAAATCAAACTTAAACTTTTTGGTTAAGATGGAGATTATACATTTGGAATTAAATTCAGCCTAAGTCTTTGGCACAGATGGAACTGTCAAGCAGAAGGTGCATCTCATTAAATTTGAAGTCCACCAGAGCTTGAAACGCTAGGCCTAGTTTGTTGTCTATTTTTAGATTAATTCTGGGTTGAATTTAAACAGCTGATGACTTTGCAAATGCTTTATAGGCCTAAATAGCATCATTAAAGATAAGTGATAAAGTATGATCACATTTTAATTTACTCTGTTAAACCTACCTTTTGGAATGACTTTGATAGCAACAGTGAATTTATTTAGTTTTAAATAATAATAGTGACGATAGCACATTGGTAATAGTCAATGACAAATTGCATAGTTAAACTGGGCTGGGCTTGGTTAAAATCCTGGATGGGAGACTCAAGGGTAGCTGTAGTTGGATGAATTCTTCAGTAGGAGGTGCTGCCCAGCCTATTGTTTATTTTCTGATAGTGGATATAACGTTGGATGTCTGACGTTGTTTTTAAAGGTACAAATTCAACATTTTATACAATGTCTCAAATGTGGTTACCTTGACATACATAATCCTGTGGTTGAAATTTCACCCTCAAAACAATAGTTGATGACTTTTCAAATCAATGTATTTTCCACAGATTCCACGTCACAATATGTTGTCAAATTACATTGAAACAGCGCCAATTCAATGAGTTTGTGCCCAGTGGGTTGTTTTTGAAATGATATCTTTCATAAGGAAATCCTGAAGGTATTCATTATTTTCTCTTTTTCCCAGCAATTACTGCAAGAAATCTACAATCAAGATCCATACGTTATTTGTCCATCTTCAGTGAGTATTTGCTCAGTCAGTCAGTATGGGTAAAACACCCCTCAAATGTAGCTTTGCTCACACAGATTAGCCATTTAGATTATAATGCATATATTCAACAATGAAACAGAATCATGTTGAGTCTGTGTTCAGTGGAAAAAATGTAATACCATAATTCATGACAATGTTTTGATGATAAACCAACACAACTTCGCCCACCTAGTAGCCCAATGGGGTCAGAGACTAACCTATTTATTTCTTATAAGTGGTTCAAATCTGAGGAAGGGATATGAAAGGGCTGTATTGCTTGTTAACTTGGCCCAGTTTTTACAGTGATGGCTCAAGGGAGAGTTTATTTCATGGCTATGGTTAGGAAACCTTGATAGCTGGCTGACCAAAATCTGGTACAATTACATAAATTATCGTTACATTTGATAAATAATAGATGAAAATCTGTAACCACCTCCTCCCTCAGGATGTCAATGACTGTTTACTACCTGGCTCACTTTGAGCAGCTTTCCCTGGACACGTTTGAATACATTGACTGTGGGTCTAACACCACAACACCCCACCTCATCAACCCTACACCCTGAGATCAAGGGCTCCATGAGTGGCGGGATGACTGAGGAGTAGGCCATGAGGTGAACTGTGTGGTCAAAAGACAGTTATTTTTTTCTTGAAAAATGCAAATGTCCCTCAAGTTATGGGGAAGGAAGAAACTACAAAAATGTGGAGCTTGAAATTAAAATTAAAGCTCTGAAATGTTATGTTTGTCTTTCCTATGCACCTCTGTAGCACTTGCTTTTTAACTAGGGTCATTGCTGTGGTTGGAGGCTCTGCGCTGTGAAAATTACTTTTTTTTTGCCACATCCTACTGAAGGTTACTCTGTTTTGTCTTCAAAGAAACTGAGACTTGAGTGGACTACAAATTTGCACACATTTTTGAAGGAGTAATTTAGATATTATATTTTTGCATAATTTCTTATAAAACAGATTGTCAGTGCAGTTCTACAAACAAGTAAATTACTTTTGTATGCGTTTTAATTTGTTAAAGTAGGTAAAACCATTTAGTATTCTTAAATGTATGCATACAACTCTGTAGCATTGATCACATAATGACTGTGGTAGAGACCATTTATAACTTTTCTATGGCATAACATCGGAATTACAGTTCTGTCTTTGATTTGTACACCATTGGGATTGACTACAGACCACACATTTGTATGTTAAACCATAATCTCTAATTGTATGCTAATTCTAACAGCTATAACAAGATCTGGATATTAATTCACCTATTGTTTTTATGTGTCACTGAAATGGGATTATTGGGGTGGGGGGAAAGGTTGTTAGGAATCCACATGGACTAGTAGTGTCACCAGGGGTTTTTTGGAATCCACATGGACTAGTAGTGTCACCAGGGTTTTTTTTTTGATGTGGAAGCTAACTAATTTACTCACTTGTTCTTGCACTACAGCATAATCATGGCAATGTTTTCTGTGCCCTGTTCAAATACTCAATCTTTACTTTTTAGTGCATTGTTTTCACCTTTGTCAGATCAGTGAAGTAAATAATAGAATACAGTATTGAATACTTTAAAATACCTTTTTTTTCAGGCTTTGTGATTCCACCTTCCTTGTTTGGTCACATGATTCAAGGGTGTCGTATTTTGAAATGGCCACTGAGTGGTGCTGAACTTGCACAGAAAGTTGCCTTGACGATAGTTGGGTGCAGTCCATATTAGTCTTCTTCACCAATAACTGGATATGGGTTCTTCACCACTGCTGGGAGTACTGTATGAACTAAAGTAGAGAAATAAACACTCCTATAATTATATGTACTGTATATCAATAATACATACCATTATCACAGCATATCACATGCACTCATTGAGTATCTGTTGTCAATCTTAGCACTGTACTGGAGCTTGTTTGTGGAGTGTGAACATTCATTCACGGCTGAAAGACGAGGAGAAGATAATGGCGTGTTAGTGGATACAATGGTCAAGAGAGGAAGTCATCAACGGTGCTCATAGAGTACTCCAAGACTTTGTACAGATATGTTGTAATCTGTGTTGTTCTGTTACTAAGAACCTGTTATCCTTCCTGTCAACTGGTCCAGTTGTCTGAGACTAGAGTTTCACAGTTGATAATTCACCTGCAAAATAGCACAATGCAGGTGGCCATACAAATGAACTGTACGTGACCCATGTCAACGGGCTGGCAACTACTTCTAGTCCTTTCTCACCCATGACAGGCACTCACTGGGGGTTGCATCCAGTAAGAATTAAACAGGGAAATGTATTTTTGAAACAATATTATTACCACTACCTGAACTTGTAACCAAGTGTTTTCTCCTGTTTGTTTCTACTGAACACAACCCAAGACTTGGCTGCCTGCCACAAACCTCAGGTTTCCAATCCCCATAATTCCTCATCTGTGATATTTGAGCAACTACACAGTAGGAGTGCAGAGCATGGCCCCATTTATTATTTAACAGACCCCATTCTAATGAGAGGATGGTAGAGCGTGACCCCCTCTGCTCACTGTGGAGACTTGGTTTGGCCAGGCTTGAGCCATTAAAATTACCAAACTGTATAGACACTTGGTTCTATTTTTTTGGGATCCCACGTGACCACACATTTTTGTTCAATACCAGCACTAACACACCTGATTCAAGTATTGATGTTTAGATCATAAACGCCTGTTGTGCTTGTGCTGTGGTCCTGTGTTTTCCCCAGGACTGGAGTTGGGAAACTTGACTAGTGTAGACCACCACGATCTGAGCATTCCTCCTAAATGGGAGGTTTTTCTGTTTGTGGTGAGGATGTGTGTTCATGTCACCTTTGGGGGATAGGCTGTTGACTCAGTTAATGGAAATCATTGATGTGTTACCAGATTACAGAGATATTCATGAGCCAATAGAAGGCTTTGAAGAGTACATTGTAATTCCATTGTTCTCAAAGTGTTGGAGTCAACTGGGGATTAATGGCTCTGGTATTGTGGGCTACTTGCTGGACGACAAGGCAAAGTCATGTTGGAACATGAGCCCACAGATATAACTCCTTAAACAGAAGCCTCTGGGCATGGAATTGTTTGCTTATGAGATGTGATTACTTTCTTTGCCTGAATTACAGTCAGAAGATGGTTGTGGTTGCTGGGGCAGAGATTTACAAATAAGTATTCAAAAGTCCCTTTTCTGAAAGGCTGAGTCATGAGACACAACATGAGCATGTCTGGCTTATAATGCATATGGTTTTGTTAGTAGTTTGTCACCCTTTTAGGCACAACAAAAAATGGTGCAAATTAAACATTTAGATATTACCTGGCTGCTGGGCTGGTGCGTTAGACTCTGCCAATGGCTTTGAGCTTGGCTCTGAAGGGTCCTTTGTCATCTGCACAAACAAAAGAGGTACTTGTAAATGCTGTTTACTTGAGGCAACCTGACATGCTGCAGAAACACCAAATGCACCTGAGATATTTTGCATATAACTAGGGGTATTGAACATTACTTCACAGTTTTGTAAACAGTTGCACACAAAAAGGGAAGGATCAGTTTTACACCCTCCCTGAATACCTGTCAATGTTGAACATCCAAAAGGTGGTGGAGTTGAGATCCCATACAATGATCCTTGTTCTCAATGCCAAATTAAGACCAGGAACTTGCAAACTTATTTGTAAGTGATAATGGACTGTGTTGCAGCAATTACCTTTGAATAAGAACAGAGTAGCACCTTTCTCTGCTGTTTCAAGAGGTGCTTGAGTATGTAAGTGTCAGTAAACCAATTGCATTTAATTGCCACCTTATGGTGGGAGTGAGGGATTCTGATGTTTTC
Source organism: Oncorhynchus masou masou (assembly GCF_036934945.1). NCBI lineage: Eukaryota > Metazoa > Chordata > Actinopteri > Salmoniformes > Salmonidae > Oncorhynchus > Oncorhynchus masou. The sequence goes on along the minus strand of NC_088226.1, from coordinate 10,676,001 downwards.
CTGAATTTCAAGGCTATTCATTGGCTCTCGGTCAGTGCTGGCACACATGAAACATTCAGCCGAGGCGTAAGGTATGTCCAGAGGGACACAACCTTCAAAATGAATAATAGGAATTTGTTGACCCCTCACAGGGGTGTCCCATGTTCGAATTTGGTTTCCAACTCCAGTGTTAATCAATTATGGAACAAGCTTACTGAAGGTAGCCTGCCTGCTGCTTGGCCCTGGACATCCTGTGGTCCTCCATGGTCTGCCGGCGCCGGGCTTCCCAATACATAGCAGACATCCTACACCAGCACCTGTGGGAGAGTGGAGCTAACTATCATTAAACCACAGTGCCAGTGCTGTAACCTGATTGACAGACAAGCCCCTATATCACTGTTTCACCAATTCTGATTAATGACAGCCCAACACAATGTCTAGTCTTTGTCTTAATATAAACAGGGGTCACTGATGTTATTATCTCTCTGTCTCCACACTGCTGCATTAGGAGTTTCAATGAATATGTATTATTTTTTAAGGCAATAGCTATCCCTGGATAGTGTAAATCTAACCTAGAGTAACCACACTAACAGCCAATAATGAAAGAAAATCATGTAAGACATTAAAATGAACCTCTTGATGTACTGGATCTGCTATGTTGATTTTTTTAAATGACAAAGAATTATTGGATATTTTACTTATAACAATCCCTGGAGGAAAAAAAAGCTGTTTTTCCCTCAAAGGCAAGGTGGACTTCAGCAGCCTAAAGCAGGTAGCTAATGAGTACCTCAATTTTCCAGCTTCAAGTATTTCTCAACTAAAAAAAATTTAATTAAAAAAAAGTATTTCCCAACTGCCTCGCAAGTTACCTAGCAACTGAACGCTCCCTTGAGTTGGTGGCGTCAGAGATAAAGGTAAATAAGTTCTCACCCCAGTAGTTCACCCTCTGGAGATACAATTCTCACCTGAGGAGTCTGGAAATCTCCAACCAATTTGATCATGTTATATGTGCAATGCACGTTTGGTAACTTACCAAACGCGTTGTCGTTCTGCAATAGTTTTGCACCTGTGAATCTTTCAGGCGTAAACTTCACAATATATGGATGTATTTCCCATATTAGTCGGTAGAGGACGCTAATGTCATGTTTAGTAAAACAGCCCCTTTTGTTGATTTAACTTCGCAAGTCAGTTTAAGAACAAATTCTTATTTACAACGACAGCTTAGGAACAGTGGGTTAACTGCCTTGTTCAGGGGCAGAACGACATATGTTTACCTTGTCAGCGTAAGGGATTCGATCTAGCAACCTTTCTGTTACTGGCCCAATGCTCTAACCACTAGGCTATCGGCTCCTTTGGCTTAATACAGTCTGGAGGCATTTTTTCTTGCATTCAAATTCCAATTCATCAGATCTTTAAAAAACATAGGCCTATTTGTTTTTCTAGCCTTTTTTTATACAAAGCAAACACAGTAATTGCCAATCAGAATACATAAGTAGATGCATAGGCAGTCTACTTAGAAACATATTCTGCATGATATATTCAATCCTAAAAGTGAATTGGTACCCAATTTATCATTTTCCAATTGTCTCTTAAGATAGCAACTGCTCTATAAATGTAGCGCCAATGAATAATTGTCCATTGTATATTGAGGTTGTTCTCTTGTGATAATGACAGTAAAATGTCTGTGTTGTGTGTGTGCGAAAGTCGAGTGAATTTAAGATGAGAGAAGAAGTACAGTATAACATGCCTTTTCTCTATATTATTTGCTTTGCTTCACTTGAAAGCTAATTTGTCAGTGATTTGAACTTTGACTGGGTGCAATTAGTGAGTTCTGCTCCGAGGCAGACCCTTCGGCATGGAATCCTACTCTGCAGGAAAGATAATTATTGTTGCACATGCTGACACAATTTCTCAATCTCAATTTCCCTGTGAGTTTTCATTTAACTCCCATGTGTGATATCTGCCCTCCATTTGCTGCACTGTGGGTACATCTGATAACCACTCTATTTTCAAATCTGCACACAGTTTTGCATCCTCCCCTCATGACAGGCTACAACCAGAAAGTGTTGTGCTGAGAATAGTAACTAGATTCCTCCCAGATATGCTGATATGATCTGGCTGGTTTCATAACACATGCCTTATGAATACAGGGCACTCCAACTCCAGCGGGTCATTTCCTGAAATATTATCATGGTGCTGTTCAAGGAAAAGACTACAAAGGCATTAGCATTCAAATTGCCACAGTCGACCCATTGTCCTCTCGCTGCCCCCAACTTTGTTCAGAGCAGAAGGACCTCAAGCGGCTACACCAGCTACTTTATACACATATTTCCATGATTTTGTGCTGGTATACATTTCTCATAGGCTACTGAACATGATGTCTCATGTCAAAATATGAAATAGGTTAGTGGTTTACAATTATGTACTGACTAAATAAAAAGGCAAGACAGCCAACCAAGCTAAGCATACCCACATAATAAATATCCTACTTGGTTTATTCCTTTAGTTTGACAATTCCATAGCAATAGACTGATAACTGCCGATAAGAGGTCACTGCACTTTCCATTTAAAACTCATTGCATTAGGGGGAGGCTGGGACTGGGAGTGTTCTCGTTACGTCACTGGTGGGGGTTGTGTTTTTCAGTCGCGCTCAGCACCTTTGGTTCTATTCCTTGTCTGGAGATTCAAGTAGATGGACACTGGTGGTTCTAGCACCGCTTCTTTTGGAATTATTCTTCTTCAGTGTGGATTTGTGCTTATCTGTGTTGGAATGATGTTGTCTGACTCAATACAGAAACGCTATAAAGGTAAGATCATGTAATGTTTTAACTAACATCGTTTGTTTGGTTCGGTGCAACTAATGAACGTTAACGCTAAGTGTCCCGACTCGGTTCGATATTGTTTCTCGCACGGACAGAGCCAGCATTGCAAGTGCAGCACAGTAACTGGCCACTGAAATTACGTACAATTAAATAATTGTTACCCAACTATCTACCTAGACGGCAAACACTTACCTAAAGTGTTATACAATTTTTTTTTCGCGTTAAGGTTAGCTAGCTAGTTAACGTTAGCGTCACCAGTGTTACTATGCAGCCGCATATGCAACGAACCAACAGGACAGAGAAGTTTGCTGAAGTAACGTTAACGTTACATACATGGGACCAGAATATTCTGTGCCTTGTTGACAAAACACATTTCAATGTGGTCAATCGATTTTTCTGCAGATAGCGCGATAAAATAGATTGACAATGCGTACTGTACACTCTACTCGTATTGCCATGTAAAAAGTACATGATTTTAGCCAGTGTTGTCAAACAGTAATGGCAAATCAACTGCAGTTCCATATAATCACATATTGGAACTGTTTTTTTTTCTGCTATGGAACGATAGGCAGGGTTGTTTTGAAAAAAAAAAACTTGTGGCTAACTGAAATTGTCTTTTTTTCCCTTCGAAGCATAGTCAGTAGACTAAACATATAAATTATTGAAATCCACGGTGCCATCTATAAGACATAACTAATCTTTCCCGTTTCCTTCATTTTACAAGGTCATCAGTGAGTTTAGTCGTCTGCCTTCTGGTCTGCAACAGCTGCCTTTGAAGTAGGTGTGAATGCTTCATCTCTCTGGAGACACCCACCACCTCCGCTACTAGAGTCTGCCACCTCACCATCAGGGCCAGACAACCAGCCAAAATGGGCAACCAGCTAACAGAGATAGCCCCCAACACTCCTTTCCTCCCCAACTTCCAGTCTCTGCATGTGGTCGTCATCGGCCTGGACTCTGCAGGAAAGACCTCCCTGCTGTACAGACTAAAGCTCCGGGAGTTTGTGGAGACTATCCCCACAAAGGGCTTCAACACTGAACGGATTAAAGTAGCAGTAGGAAGCTCGCGGGCCACCACCACCTTCCAGGTGTGGGACGTGGGCGGTCAGGAGAAGCTGCGGCCCCTGTGGAAGTCATACACGCGTCGCACCGATGGCTTGGTGTTTGTTGTGGATGCTGCAGAAACCGAGCGTATGGAGGAGGCCAAGGTGGAGCTCCACCGCATCAGTCGCTCGGCAGAGAACCAGGGAGTACCAATTCTGGTGCTTGCCAACAAGCAGGACTTGGACTCTGCAGTCTCTGCTGTGGAGGTGGAGAAGGCCTTGGCCCTCCACGAGCTTAGCAACTCCACACTGCACCACACCCAGGGATGCAGCGCGCTGAATGGCCAGGGGCTCCAACCCGGCCTGGAGAAACTATATGAAATGATCCTAAAGAGGAAGAAGCTGCTCAGACACAGTAAGAAGAAGAGATGAGCTGTGCGTTTGAGCTTCCGAAAGGCGCTTCGCCCGCAGAATGGACCTTGTTGGTGTTCCTTGGAATTTTATGGGAAATTTGTGCCCCGGAGGACCTGCTTCTGGTTTCCCAGTGACGGTCAGTCCAGAGGACAGAGAAATGGACCTGTTATACTATACGCTGGACACCGCACGGACTACGTTCAGCCCTTTAGTGGCTTTTTCCCCCCGATAAACATTCCCACCTTTTTTATCAAGTTGTTGTGCCGACACGGTCTAGTTCTAATTTAGATTACCTTGTAGTTCACTTTGTTTCATGGAGGTGGTTCACCGTTGGAAAAGACCATGCTTTTGTAGATCAAAAGAGGGGACTGTATTTCATCCCACTGTTCGGATGGCATTGGAACTGAAATGCCTGCTAGCACGAGGCCTGAGGCTGCTGGCACGAGGCCTGAGGCTGCTAGCCATGATGCAAGTTTTCACCACAGTTTTGCTTGTCATGGTAGACTTAAATGTGTGAAGTTGTTACAACCAATATGTTTTTACATTCTGTACATATTTTTTTGTTGTTGTAATACTTACAAATAAATTATTGAAGACACTATCTTGACGTCCCCCTTCCTTCTGTTTATTTGACAATGCTGACCAAGCATTAGTTTGCCCTTGTTATATCAATGTTTGCCCAGTTTATGGTGTTCTCAACAGAACACCAAGGGTCCCTATAACTTATAGGTCCAAAGTCCAAATTTTATAGGTCCAAATTTAGCTTTTTTGACTTGTTTTTTTTTTCTTCTTAAGAACCTCATTGGAAAAAGTGTCCTTTCGAGTCAAACATGAGCTGTTGTCTCCTATTTCAATTACTAATCTTTCCTTTAACATCTGCCTGCTTGATCCCACCCTGGCAGAGATCGTTTTAAAGAACAAACAATCTCTTTGACTTGTAGCTTTTGCATCAATCACAAGAGGAACTGCTTACCTGTATTCTTCAATGGCATTTAATTAGTGATTTGCACATCAAAAGTCTCCTAGATGACATTCATTGGCAGTTTTCCAGTCATTTTATATACACTGCTCAAAAAAATAAAGGCAACACTAAATAACACATCCTAGATCTGAATGAATGAAATATTCTTATTAAATACTCTTTTTTTTTTTACATAGTTGAATGTGCTGACAACAATCACACAAATGATCAATGGAAATCAAATTTATCAACCCATGGAGGTCTGGATTTGGAGTCACACTCAGAATTAAAGTGGAAAACCACTACAGGCTGATCCAACTTTGATGTAATGTATTAAAACAAGTCAAAATGAGGCTCAGTAGTGTGTGGCCTCTCCACGTGCCTGTATGACCTCCCTACAACGCCTGGGCATGCTCCTGATGAGGTGGCGGATGGTCTCCTGAGGGATCTCCTCTCAGACCTGGACTAAAGCATCCGCCAACTCCTGGACAGTCTGTGGTGCAACGTGGAATTGGTGGATGGAGCGAGACGTCCCAGATGTGCTCAATTGGATTCAGGTCTGGGGAACGGGCGGGCCAGTCCATAGCATCAATGCCTTCCTCTTGCAGGAACTGCTGACACACTCCAGAGCACAGGAGAGCACAGGGCGCCAGTGGCGAATTTGCCAATCTTGGTGTTCTCTGGCAAATGAAAACGTCCTGCACGGTGTTGGGCTGTAAGCACAACTCCCACCTGTGGATGTCGGGCACTCATACCACCCTCATGGAGTCTGTTTCTGATCGTTTGAGCAGACACATGCACATTTGTGGCCCGCTGGAGGTAATTTTGCAAGGCTCTGGCAGTGCTCCTCCTGCTCCTCCTTGCACAAAGGCGGAGGTAGCGGTCCTGCTGCTGGGTTGTTGCCCTCCTACGGCCTCCTCCACGTCTCCTGATGTACTGGCCTGTCTCCTAATAGTGCCCCCATGCTCTGGACACTACACTGACAGACACAGCAAACTTTCTTGCCACAGCTCGCATTGATGTGCCATCCTGGATGAGCTGCACTACCTGAGCCACTTGTGTGGGTTGTAGACTCCGCCTCATGCTACCAGTAGAGTGAATGCACCGCCAGCATTCAAAAGAGACCAAAACATCAGCCAGGAAGCATAGGAACTGAGAAGTGGTCTGTGGTCCCCACCTGCAGAACCACTCCTTTATTGGGGGTGTCTTGCTAATTGCCTATAATTTTCACCTGTTGTCTATTCCATTTGCACAACAGCATGTGACATTTATTGTCAATCAGTGTTGCTTCCTAAGTGGACAGTTTGATTTCACAGAAGTGTGATTGACTTGGAGTTGCATTGTGTTGTTTAAGTGTTCCCTTTATATTTTTGAGCAGTGTGTGTGTGTATCTATATATATCTAGGGTAGCTCCATTAATTGATCAGTTAATTTATTAGTCAGACAAATTGGTATAATTAGCTCACAAAGATAATTGGTAATAGTTGTGAGGAATGTGTTTTCTTGAAGGGCATCTCACCTTCCAGTGAGAGAGAGAGCAGTGTTATAGTAGCCTAAAAACCACAGGCAATTCTAAACCTGAGACTGTTATAAGTTACTGTTCCTGACACAGTGCGTCACTTGGCAATAGTACCACAATGAAAATAACCTAGTTCTTGCCAGGTGCTAATATGTATCTGGTTTCTCAGATATACTGTATTTTATCAGTAGAGAAAATCTAGAGGTTTGAACAAGTGACCCATATTACTTGTATAGTGGAAATCAGTGGATTTAGTAGCAGTTATTTGATTTTGTATGTGTTCACAGAATACTAAGAAACAGGATCAAGGATCTCCAGAGTTTGGCCTGTATAAATATTTTAAAGCCATATGAAAGGAAATCTGTGTGCAGGACGGACTTCAAACGTACCACATCATTCAAATCAATAATGGAGGCTAGGAGCCTACACCAACACACGAAAACCTTCACTTTAGTCTATTTTTGGCCATTCTATTTGTCAGGTAAGGAGATTAATGCAATGTCACTGTCTTTGAATTGTCTCTCACACTTCACACATTTCTGGGGCTATGTATTGTTACCTTGTTTTAGGTTTTGTGTTGCTCTTATATTCCAATAGCATCACCTACGTTTTAGAGTCATTTCCACCCTTAAGCTTACTGTATACTTCCCTGTCAAAACAGTTTGCGCCAATATTATGACTTTTTGTTTGTTTTGGTGTTCTGCAGTTTTTTTTGTTGGGCTGTTCGAGCACACAATATTTTTTATAGAGCCTAGTCGAAGTTTACGCCCCTTTGTCTGTGATTGGTCAAAAGTAAGGATTCTTCAATTAAGTGTCTGTCATTCAATGAGAGACCAGTTTTAATGCACATTTTTTCACTTGAGAAATACTGCACCAAGCATCTTAGATGTAAAATTACATGATGAACTCCTACTCGGCAAAAACATAAAAGTTGATTACAGATATCTTGATTTTTCTTAAGATTAATTCAGACTATTTTGAGGTAGTGTATTTTGTCTATTTGTGGCTATGGTGTCTCAAGAGGCACAAAGTAATATAGGCATAATTTTTTCTAGTTTTTCAACCAATGGTATTTTAAGGGCGTATGTGAGACACAGAGACATAGACATAGAGATAAAGTAGAATCTCAATTCAACGGCTCAGACACAAGAGGTATATGGCAGGGTCTACAGTCAATCACGGACTACAAGAAGAAAACCAGCCCAGTCACGGACCAGGATGTCTTGCACCCAGGCAGACTAAATAACTTTTTTGCCCGCTTTGAGGTCAATACAGTGCCACTGACACGGACCGCAACGAAAACATGCGGTCTCTCCTTCACTGCAGCCGAGGTGAGTAAAACATTTAAACGTGTTAACCCTCGCAAGGCTGCAGGCCCAGACGGCATCCCCAGCCGCGCCCTCAGAGCATGCGCAGACCAGCTGGCTGGTGTGTTTACGGACATATTCAATCAATCCCTATACCAGTCTGCTGCTCCCACATGCTTCAAGAGGGCCACCATTGTTCCTGTTCCCAAGAAAGCTAAGGTAACTGAGCGAAACGACTACCGCCCCGTTGCACTCACTTCCGTCATCATGAAGTGCTTTGAGAGACTAGTCAAGGACCATATCACCTCCACCCTACCTGACACACTAGACCCACTCCAATTTGCTTACCGCCCAAATAGGTCCACAGACGATGCAATCTCAACCACACTGCACACTGCCCTAACCCATCTGGACAAGAGGAATACCTATGAGAGAATACTGTTCATCGACTACAGCTCGGCATATAACACCATAGTACCCTCCAAGCTCGTCATCAAGCTCGGGACCCTGGGTCTCAACCCCGCCCTGTGCAACTGGGTAATGGACTTCCTGACGGGCCGCCCCCAGGTGGTGAGGGTAGGCAACAACATCTCCACCCCGCTGATCCCCAACACTGGGGCCCCACAAGGGTGCGTTCTGAGCCCTCTCCTGTACTCCCTGTTCACCCACGACTGCGTGGCCACGCACGCCTCCAACTCAATCATCAAGTTTGCGGACGACACAACAGTGGTAGGCTTGATTACCGACAACGACGAGACGGCCTACAGGGAGGAGGTGAGGGTCCTCGGGGTGTGGTGTCAGGAAAATAACCTCACACTCAACGTCAACAAAACTAAGGAGATGATTGTGGACTTCAGGAAACAGCAGAGGGAACACCCCCCTATCCACATCGATGGAACAGTAGTGGAGAGGGTAGTAAGTTTTAAGTTCCTCGGCATACACATCACAGACAAACTGAATTGGTCCACTCACACAGACAGCATCGTGAAGAAGGCGCAGCAGCGCCTCTTCAATCTCAGGAGGCTGAAGAAATTTTGCTTGTCACCAAAAGCACTCACAAACTTCTACAGATGCACAATCGAGAGCATCCTGGTGGGCTGTATCACCGCCTGGTACGGCAACTGCTCCGCCCTCAACCGTAAGGCTCTCCAGAGGGTAGTGAGGTCTGCACAACGCATCACCGGGGGCAAACTACCTGCCCTCCAGGACACCTACACCATCCGATGTTACAGGAAGGCCATAAAGATAATCAAGGACAACAACCACCCGAGCCACTGCCTGTTCACCCCGCTATCATCCAGAAGGCAAGGTCAGTACAGGTGCATCAAAGCTGGGACCGAGAGACTGAAAAACAGCTTCTATCTCAAGGCCATCAGACTGTTAAACAGCAACCACTAACATTGAGTGGCTGCTGCCAACACACTGACTCAACTCCAGCCACTTTAATAATGGGAATTGATGGGAAATGATGTAAAATATTTCACTAGCCACTTTAAACAATGCTACCTAATATAATGTTTACATACCCTACATTATTCATCTCATATGTATACACATATACTGTACTCTATATCATCTACTGCATCCTTATGTAATACATGTATCACTAGCCAATTTAACTATGCCACTTTGTTTACATATTCATCTCATATGTATATACTGTACTCGATACCATCTACTGTATCTTGCCTATGCTGCTCTGTACCATCACTCATTCATATATCTCTATGTACATATTCTTTATCCCCTTACACTGTGTATAAGACAATAGTTTTGTAATTGTTAGTTAGACTACTTGTTGGTTATTACTGCATTATCGGAACTAGAAGCACAAGCATTTCGCTACACTCGCATTAACATCTGCTAACCATGTGTATGTGACAAATAAAATTTGATTTGATTTGATGTTCACTTCGCCTGGCCTAGTTCTGCTAAGAGCAAACCGAACCTGGTGAGAGGACGCCTTTATTCACTCTACTTGCCTGCAGGCCGATCTAGGAAGACAAGTCATGCAGGAATGTAAGAAGGGCCCACCAATACCCAGCCATCCCCCGTCACAGCCACAGTCTCACCACCAACCATACACTTCTACTGATACCAAATCCAATTACCTTAATTAGAACCTCCCTGTGTGTCTCGGCAGCTTGAGCTGGATTAGTCAGCAGTATGGACTCAAACCAGCACAGAAAACACAGTAGCCAAGTTTAATTCAATTAAACTTTTATTTGATTAGCGTGTTTTTGCGATTTCATCATCAAAGTGCTCTGCTCTCCCAAGGCACAAGACCAAAACCATGTAAAGCAGGTCTACATTAATTGAAGTTAAGGAAACATATTTCATGAGAAGTTAGGCTTTATAGAGCTTTGACCACACCATTTGGTTTTGCCAATAACAGTAATCCAGCTTGGCTGCTAACATTGCCGGCCCTGATGTCTAAATATGTCCTGCACACTACATTTCACCCCCCTGGCCAGTGCTGTAATTTAGGGTGTTTCTGATGTGTATCTCCACATTCTATGGGAGGCTCCAGCTTTATGGGCCATTTAAGGTGGCTCACAGATAGTGCTTCCAGAATAGAACATTACCTCTCACTCCCCAAGCAGCTGTGAGCACTGACCAGGTAATAAGGCAGGGAAATTAGTCTGTGCTAAGGGAATGTTTTACCCTTGAGAAAAAGTACTTGAACTGAAGTGTGGGTCTAGTAGTTTACTTTGACATACTTCACAGGGAATGCTTTGTAAGGGTGGGTACAAGTCAAGCAGAAAGAGCAGAAGAATTTGACAGGTTCTCTCTCTGCATTGTTGCTCCCATAGTATAGTGTGCAGCTAGTGCGTCAGAGCAGTGAAGGGTGTGCAGAGGCAAGCTACCAGGCTTGCGTAAAGCTCTATTATATCAAACCAACCCTGTGATCCACACCCACTCTTTAACGAATAGCTGAGCAGTGACACAGGCCTGGCAATGTGCTGTCCCCCAGGCACTATAGGAGATACCCAGTCTGACAGCCAATGAGCTGAAAGTACTACTTTATTAGTTTTTTTGGGTGTCTGTACTTTACTCTTTACATATTTGTCGCCAGACCCATTGGCTCCAGGTCATCTATAAGTCTTTGCTAGATAAAGCTCAAACTTATCTAAGCTCACTGGTCACCATAACAACACTCACCTGTAGCACGCGCTCCAGCAGGTATATCTCACTGGTCATCCCCCAAAGCCAACACCTCCTTTGGCTGCCATTCCTTCCAGTTCTCTGCTTCCAATGACTGGAACGAATTGCAAAAATCGCTGAAGTTGGAGACTTATATCTCCCTCACTAACTTTAAGCATCAGCTATCTGAGCAGCTTACCCATCGCTACAGCTGTACACAGCCCATCTGTAAATATCCCATTCAACTACCTACCTCATCCCCATATTGTTTTAGGAACTTTTTTGCTCTTTTGCACACCAGTACTTCTACTTGCACATCATCATCTGCACATATATCAGTGTTAATTTGCTACTTTGTAATTACTTTGCTACTATGTCCTATTAATTGCCTTGCCTACTTACTCCATTTGCACACACTGTATATACATTTTTCTATTGTGTTATTGACTGTACTTTTGTTTATCCCATGTATAACTCTGTTTTTTTTTGTCGCACTGCTTTGCTTTATCTTGGCCAGGTTGCAGTTGTAAATGATAACTTGTTCTGGCCTGCCTGGTTAAATAAAGGTGAAAAATACATAAACTTTACTATTTATATTCTTGACAACTTTTACTTCACTGCATTTCTAAAGAAAATAATGTACTTTTTACTCCATATATTTTCCCTGACACCCAAAAGTACTCGTTACATGTTGAATGCAGGACCGGAAAATGGTTCAATTCACACCCTTATCAAGAGAACACGTGGTCAACCCCAAGCTTGATGTCATCATCAGTGATTATTAAGCCAGCCCAACAGTAGTGATACCAACTACACCACATATGGAAAATAATCATGAAAATCAAATGCGAATCTTGTATGGCATCTTGTATGGCAGTGGTGTATTTGTATATGTGTTCATATACACATTTTATGACATACACAATTGAGTACATGATGTGGTGCATTTCCTACAAAGATATGGCAGTATTTGAGACAAAAAATCTGAATTATATGAGTAATCTACGAATATCATAAGGAATGTGTATGTGCAGTAAATGCTTTCCTTATAGGTTTCACATTGTTTTTTTTAAGTCAACATATAAAACAAATATCACAATTATTATAAGAAAAATATTATATTTTTTATAAACATTGTCTGGCATGAGTTTCTATGGTTAAGGCTGGGCAGCACCTCTTGCTAGACAGTTGATGTATCTACAGCTATGCCTTTGGTCTTGTAACGGCTTTCTACCTGGGAAGGAGAGGCGGACCAAAACGCAGCGTGGTTAGGGTTAAACATCTTTAATAAAGATGAATACCGAGAAAACACTACAAATATACAAAACAATACATGTGAAAACCAAAAACAGTCCTGTGTGGTGAAACAAACACAGACACGGAAATAATCACCCACAAAAACCCAACACAAAACAGGCTACCTAAATATGGTTCCCAATCAGAGACAATGACTAACACCTGCCTCTGATTGAGAACCATATCAGGCCAAACACAGAAACAGACAAACTAGACACACAACATAGAATGCCCACCCAGCTCACGTCCTGACCAACACTAAAACAAGGAAAACACACAAGAACTATGGTCAGAACGTGACAGGTCTCCCATCCAGTGTTCTAACCAAGCCCAGCTTAGCTATGATATTTGTCACCAAGCCAGCTTAGCTATGATATTTGTCACCAAGCCAGCTTAGCTATGATATTTGTCACTAAGCCAGCTTAGCTATGATATTTGTCACTAAGCCAGTTTAGCTATGATATTTGTCACATTACTAATGTGCTATCATGAGAATGGTTGTTGGAGATCTCCACTTAATAACTAAATAGATTAACTGCTGCTATTAAAGTCATTCATCAATTTCCTCCTCTCTTCCTCCTCCTCCTCTTCACCATCTTCTCCTCTTCACCCTCTCCTCCTCCTGCCTCTCCTCCTTCCACTCATCCTCACAGCGAACTTTGCTTATATTTTCCAGTAAGTGTCACATTGCATGTGTCAGTGACATCAGACAGTGGTATGCAAGTGCTTTGAAATGAGTATGTCCCATGTATGAGACCTTAGAAGGCTTAGCTTACATGTCTCTTGTATGGTTTATATAATATAATACATGCAATATATAAGTCAGATATTACAAGAATCTTCTATGAATCGTGTAAGTATATTTCCTGCCATGTGTATTGCTTACAAATTCCAGGTAGAACATGTACGAATCTTGTCCTATTCTTCTATCTTTTCCATATGAGATATTCCCTGCTTTTGCACGAATACAGCTGGTTGACAGATGAGCAGAGTGCTCTCTTAGTGTGGTTCTGTTTCTCTCCAATGACCTGAGGTTGTGCTTGTGTGCACAAAGGGAGATTTAGCGACACTTGCAAGTTCAGCTTCACGTGTGATCTCAAATAAAGCCATCTGTTATGTTTTTGATGTTCATCTTTTTAAGATGTGATGATGTACGATAAGTGTAGCTTCTCTTATTAAACCGTAGTCCATTTTTGATGAAAGTGACAGAAGATCGCATCAGAAATCTTCAATCTTATGAAAGCAAATCTAACTGAAACCATGGTGAAAGAGAAATTACTCTCTCTCATTCTGCCTGTACCGAACCACTCTTTGCATACATAACATCCTATCTTCCCTCTGTACCTTAATGGGTTATTGGGGTTAATAGGAAGATCCAGGGTTCTCTCTGCTTTGGACATCCTAATACTGTATTTGACACTGAGGGCCAGGAGGTAAATGATGTCTTCTGTTCTGGCCCATCCATAGAGGTCAACCTGGCTCCATTACTATCTCTGACCTTAGCCAGGCTGGCTGAACGCAGATAATACTTTCAATAACACCCACCACCACTGAGTAATAGATAAGTGCCAATTCCAATGAATGACTCTGTAACGATGTGACCTGAAATGGGTTACTGTGCAATCAGCTCCTGCACTGGTGTCTGGAAGGTGATCTGTCTCCTGCTATTGGGAATAATGAATGGTGAATGGGGATATTCATACATGGATTGGCCTTGGTCACATATCTGTGTGTCTTGCAGTCCTGGGTTTAGTATTTGTCATTTAAATACTTATAGTCTGTATTTTTGAGTATTTTCAAATAATGTGGTGCTGAATCAACTATTTATATTTGAAGTATATGAAAGCATCTTTTTAAATAGCTTTGTATATATAGCCTAATACTTGAAAATATTTTTAAATACGTGTTTCCAAATAGGTTATTTCAAATAACCCTAGGACCAAACAGACCTGAGTTCAAATGCATGGGAGTTTTTAAATAATAGCATATTTGTATTTGAAAATACATGCCAATACTTTCCAAGTGTATTTCCAAATGCATTCCAATATTCAACTATTTGTTTTTTAAAGAGCAAATATCTGAATATTTCCTTTGACATGTATGTGACTACAATTGAAATATTTTAGTCATTTGAACCCAGGTGTGGTGTCTTGCAAGGAGATGTGATACGTTGAAAGGCTAACATCACATTATTATTAGAAGTCAGGTTAACTGTTAAATACTGTGTGACGGTGAGGACAACTGATGAATCATGAGTGGAAACATAGTGTTTGTGTTTGTTGCACCCCTGTGCCTTCAACCAGTTACTCCATGTTCGAACGTGAACAGAGCAAACCCAACTAAGACCTGTCAACAAACATGGTCGCTCGGGAAACATGCACAGTACCTTGTGAGACATTGTTCTCTCAGGCGTTAAGGAGGCAATTAAACAGACTTGTTTCTGCCTCACATGGTCATTACTCAGATGCTGTTTATTTGGCACTGTGCGGCGAGTTTTAGGTAGATATTTTCCCATAGACACAGATCTAGGATCAGTTTACCCTCCCCTAATCCTGGTGTTAGGCATCAAAGGGAATTGTAAAAACTAGCTCTATATCAGCATCTATGTTTAACTTAATCTAGATTCTGTGTGGCTTATCTGCTACAAACGTAGTCATTTAGCACAAGACCTCAGGGCTTGCTCTGAATCAACATGAGTCTTGTTGTAACCCACAACCCCAGGGTACAATGAAATGATTTGGACAGTAAAGCACAAACCTACTTTGGTTCTTAGGTAAGTATGTATTTTTCTGTACCAAAGTTTTCCATTAAAAACAAAAGGTCAAACAAATATGTTTTTAAATGAATAGACCACTCTGCCATTGGTTTGTAAGATGAAATATAAGGCCTATCTTATGTTATTGTTTCTTTTCTTCTGTGATATCTTGTTTGGCCCTAAATGTTCCTCTCTCAATGTGAAGGCACTCCATGCTGACAGTTAGTTCTGGGTAGATGTCCTTGCTTGCTTATCACTCATATTGCGAAATGTTCCTATCCGCCTCTGGACAATGTTATTTTTCGATGTAGGTAGTAGAGACCGAAAACTGTCAGAAATCAGTAGGTTAGAGTACAGTGGAGGATAAGTGTGTGGTCTATGTTAGTCAATGTGTAGTGGTGACAGTGAGAGACTGACTTGGTGTTTACCACAGTGGCCTTGAGATAAGAATGCATTTGTGCATCAAAACAATATCTTTATGTGTTCCTCTCATTTTTTTCTCTCTCTATCTCTCTTCTCTCTCTCTCTCTCTCTCTCTCTCTCTCTCTCTCTCTCTCTCTCTCTCTCTCATTAGTAATTACCACTTGGATACACATAAAGAAATACTTCATAACAGTACTACAAGTGATGTAACCTCTCTCTCTCTCTCTCTCTCTCTCTCTCTCTCTCTCTCTCTCTCTCTCTCTCTCTTATCAGTAATTACAAATTGGATACACATAAAGAAATACTTCATAACAGCACTACAAGTGATGTAACCGCCCTCTCTCTCTCTCTCTCTCTCTCTCTCTCTCTCTCTCTCTCTCTCTCTCTCTCCTCCCTCCCTCCCGCCCACCTCAGCCCAAGCTGTGAGCTCCCAGGATACTTCATCCACTATTACACTCAGGAATGTTCTCATTAAACGCTTTGGGAACTCTGTCCAACCCATTCTACAATTTTGCCACGCCAGTGGCTAATTGAATTAATTGCCCTCTTTTGGTGGTGGTGGAACACAAGCGAGAAGTACAGTTCTGGAACTATTTGGAGAGTTTAACTAAATGCAATTGTGCTTTTTGTGTAAAGCCCACAGAAAAGGAAGAATAACATGTGGGGCGGTTACATCACTTGCAGTACTGTTATGAAGTATTTCTTTATGTGTATCCAATTTGTAATTACTGATAAACTCTGCATTGTTTCTCTTTATCACTGACCATGTATCTCATGACAGACAAGTGACATTATGTAAGTTAACAGAGCCCACAGTGTCACTGTGATTGTAACTGTTTACAGTTGTTAGTCACAGGATTGCTGCTTTTCCTCCCCGTCGCTCCTCATAGCCCCGGCAGTCAGCTGATCACAGTTTGTTTTCACTATAAAGTACTGGCCCAGGGGAGTAAGGATTATCTAACAGCCAAGATGGGTGTTGGGATAGGGGAGAGCAAGGGAGGAGAGGGTGATATTAGGACACAAAACTGGTTGTTTTACTCTCTGGGGCTTGGATGTCTGCCTGAACAGTCCAGCAAAGCTTTATTTGGAGCTGCAGAGGTTGGAGAATCTGCTCTGCTTGGCTCTCCTTGGCCTTTAGCTTTGCTGCTCTCAGGAAACAGACTGTCAGAGCACCACACAGGGACACAGCACTGCAGGGCAAACAGTTACAGTCTGGATCTCAGCTGGGCCAGAGCAGCTGTTAAACCCTCCAGTTGATGACTTTACCTGAGAAACAAGCGTTGTTGTTTTGAAATGATTCAGGGATTTTATATGACGGGTCATATTGTGGTGTAGACTGATGATTAGTTTACCACTCTGGGCCCTGGGCAATCTACCTCTCGATTTGGGCCATTATGGAGTCTACGGCACACTATCATGCCAGGGAAAGTTTGAGTCATTTCTGAATGAGAGAGGACATGCGAAAATGAGTATTGGTTTCCCACATCTTTGCGTGAGTTGTGCCCTTTGACCTGTGAACCATACAGAGAAGAGTAATCACTACATACAGTGGGGAGAACAACTATTTGATACACTGCTGATTTTGCAGGTTTTCCTACTTACAAAGCATGTAGAGGTCTGTAATTTTTATCATAGGTACACTTCAACTGTGAGAGATGGAATCTAAAATAAAAATCCAGAAAATCACATTGTATGATTTTTAAGTAATTCATTTGCATTTTATTGCATGACATATATATTTGATACAGCAGAAAAGCAGAACTTAATATTTGGTACAGACACCTTTGTTTGCAATTACAGAGATCATATGTTTCCTGTAGTTCTTGACCAGGTTTGCACACACTGCAGCAGGGATTTTGGCCCACTCCTCCATACAGACCTTCTCCAGATCCTTCAGATTTCGGGGCTGTCACTGGCAATGCAGACTTTCACCTCCCTCCAACGATTTTCTATTGGGTTCAGGTCTGGAGACTGGCTAGGCCAGGACCTTGAGATGCTTCTTACGGAGCCACTCCTTAGTTGCCCTGGCTGTGTGTTTTGGGTCGTTGTCATGCTGGAAGACCCAGCCACGACCCATCTTCAATGCTCTTACTGAGGGAAGTAGGTTGTTGGCCAAGATCTCGCGATACATGGCCCCATCCACCCTCCCCTCAATACGGTGCAGTCATCCTGTCCCCTTTGCAGAAAAGCATCCCCAAATAATGATGTTTCCACTTCCATGCTTCACGGTTGGGATGGTGTTCTTGGGGTTGTACTCATCCTTCTTCTTCCTCCAAACAACGAGTGGAGTTTAGACCAAAAAGCTCTATTTTTGTCTCATCAGACCACATGACCTTCTCCCATTCCTCCTCTGGATCATCCAGATGGTCATTGGCAAACTTCAGACGGGCCTGGACATGCGTTGGCTTGAGCAGGGGACCTTGCGTGCACTGCAGGATTTTAATCCATGACGGTGTAGTGTGTTACTAATGGTTTTCTTTGAGACTGTGGTCCCACTCTCTTCAGGTCATTGACCAGGTCCTGCTGTGTAGTTCTGGGCTGATCCCTCACCTTCCTCATGATCATTGATGCCCCACGAGGTGAGATCTTGCATGGAGCCCCAGACCGAGGGGGATTGACCGTCATCTTGAACTTCTTCTATTTTCTAATAATTGCGGCAACAGTTGTTGCCTTCTCACCAAGCTGCTTGCCTGTTGTCCTGTAGCCCATCTCAGCCTTGTGCAGGTCTACAATTTAACCCTGATGTCCTTACACAGCTCTCTGGTCTTGGTCATTGTTGAGAGGTTGGAGTCTGTTTGATTGAGTGTGTGGACAGGTGTCTTTTATACAGGTAATGAGTTCAAACAGGTGCAGTTAATACAGGTAATGAGTGGAGAACAGGAGGTCTGTGAGGCTTACTGGTTGGTAGGTGATCAAATACTTATGTCATGCAATAAAATGCTAATTAATTACTTAGAATCATACAATGTATGATTTTTGTTTTAGATTCCGTCTCTCACAGTTGAAGTGTACCTATGATAAAAATTACAGACCTCTACATGCTTTGTAAGTAGGAAAACCACCAGTCCTCACCCCCAGTCCTGCATTTAGAGGTTGATCCTGTTTGATAACTCAACAAGGTGCCACTCTATGCCAGACATTCAAAGAATGTATCAGCAGTTTGTCTGCATATCCCACCCCCCCTTCCCTCCCACATTCAGAGGTGTTGGGTTAAATGTGGAAGACAAATTCAGGTTGAATGCAACTGACTAGATATCCCCTTTCCTCTTTCCTTTCCCGTCTCTGTCCTGTGTATCATATGGTGGAGGTTGATCCTGTGGAAGGGTATAATATTGGCATTTTTTCCATACTACATATCAGAATATCAATCAGATCACACATTTGAAATGAAAAGAAAGTCATTTATATACTATAGTATATCCATGTCTAATGTCCACACTCTTCCTAGTCCTTATGTGTCTGATATTTGACTGCCAATGCTTACAGTGCATCATAACCATTACACCATTTGTTGGCTAAATACAGTATATCAGTCAAAATGTTTAGTTCCCCCATCTGAACAAAACATTCTGTTACAGTAGGTGTCATACCCTTCATTGGTTGGGTTAGCGCCCCCCCCCTTGGGTTGTGCCGTTGCGGAGATCTTTGTGGGCTATACTCTGCCTTGTCTCAGGATGGTAAGTTGGTGGTTGAAGATATCCCTCTAGTGGTGTGGGGGCTGTGCTTTGGCAAAGTAGGTGGGGTTATATCCTGCCTGTTTGGCCCTGTCCGGGGGTATCATCGGATGGGGCCACAGTGTCTCCTGACCACTCCTGTCTCAGCCTCCAGTATTTATGCTGCAGTAGTTTATGTGTTGGGGGCTAGGGTCAGTTTGTTATATCTGGAGTACTTCTCCTGTCTTATCCGGTGTCCTGTGTGAATTTAAGTATGCTCTCTCTAATTCTCTCTTTCTCTCTTTCTTTCTCTAGGACCATGCCTCAGGAATACCTGGCATGATGACTCCTTGTTGTCTCCAGTCCACCTGGCCGTGCTGCTGCTCCAATTTCAACTGTTCTGCCTGCGGCTATGGAACCCTGACCTGTTCACCCGACGTGCTACCTGTCCCAGACCTGCTGTTTTCAACTCTGTAGAGACAGCAAGAGCGGCAGAGATACTCTTAATGATCGGCTATGAAAAGCCAACTGACATTTACTCCTGAGGTGCTGACTTGCTGCAACCTCAACAACTACTGTGATTATTATTATTTGACCATGCTGGTCATTTATGAACATTTGAACAGCTTGGCCATGTTCTGTTATAATCTCCACCCGGCACAGCCAGAAGAGGACTGGCCACCCCACATAGCCTGGTTCCTTTCTAGGTTTCTTCCTAGGTTTTGGCCTTTCTAGGGAGTTATTCCTAGCCACTGTGCTTCTACACCTGCATTGCTTGCTGTTTGGAGTTTTAGGCTGGGTTTCTGTACAGCACTTTGAGATAGCAGCTGATGTAAGAAGGGCTTTATAAATAGATTTGATTGGTTTCCAATCTAAAACAATGGCTGACATGCAGTATCAAAGGTACTTACTGTCAACTATGCAAACTAACACCAGCTATAATACCATTACCAGTGTCAGTCAGGCTTTAAAAGAACAATATGGGTATGATAAACGCTCCATGTGAAGATAATCAAGTCTGTCTGAGACTGTTGATTATAAAGGACCCAATAACCTTTTAAGCTTCAAATCCTTCTTCTCTTTCAATTTGACCTCTACTCTGTTCTATTCAGATATGCATACATTTTACAGGTAATCCATTTAAAAGCATGATGCACACAATGAAGCAATCCAAGTTAAGTGCCCTGCTCAAGGGTACTGCAGTAATATGCACCGCTTGGGATTTTAACATGCAACAATCTGGTAAACCCTCTTCCTCTACATACAAATTCATACAGCCTATTTAAAATTCCCCTTTAAAGGCTCCTTCAACGTTTTTGGTTTTGTAATATTATTGAAGAGTTTTGACGGCCCTCAAAATACCAGCTACATACCAATATCTGAAATGATTACCGGAAATATGAAGACTATGGGCTCTATTCAATCTGTATCGCTGAAGCATTACAAATTGCGCAATAGACATTTAAAGGTAATGTCTGATTAACCCAACATATGCAGCGGTTACCATGAATGCAGTCTCCAGTAATGCGGTAACACTGCCTTTAAATATAAATTATGCTGTAATGCTGAACTTTTATAGATTGAATAGAGCCCTATGAAAGCTACAGAACACTATTCTACTAGATGAATGCATAAAACATTTTGTTTGCTTATTTCTCCTAAATTGACGTTTCTATCCTCATTGGGTATTCTCCAACATGTACACTGAGTATACAAAACATTTACCGACCAAGTGAATCCAGGTGAAAGCTATGATCCCTTATTGATGTCACCTGTTAAATCCACTTTAATCAGTGTAGATTAAGGGGAGGAAACCGGTTAAAGAAAGATTTTTAATTGTTGAGACAATTGAGACATTGATTGTGTATGTGTGCATTTCAGAGGATGAATGGGCAAAAGATTTAAAGATATAAGTGCCTTTGAACGGGGTATGGTAGTAGCTGCCAGGCGCACCAATTTGAGTGTGTCAAGAACTGCGACGCTGCAATTGTTCTCACGCTCAACAGTTTCCCGTGTGTATCAAGCAGTGGAGGTTCCTCAGAGGAAGAAGGGGAGGACCATCCTCTTCAGTGAATTTCATAAAAATAAAAATAGTGAAACATTTAAAAAAGTTATCCTTTTTAGATAAAACCATACTAAATATATTCACGTCATCAAATAATTAATTAAAACACACTGTTTTGCAATGGTCTTCAGTAGCCTCAACAGCACTCTGTAGGATAGCACCATGGTGTAGCCAGAGGACAGCTAGTTTCTGTCCTCCTCTGGTTACATTGACGTCCCTACAAATCCTAGGAAGCTCAGAGTTTTCACTACCTTCCACAGAATTACAAAGTAATTACGATGACTTCCGGAGGACATCCTCCAACCTATCAGAGCTCTTGCAACATGAACTGACATGCTGTCCACCTGATCAAAGGATCAGATAATTAATCTAGTACTGAAAGCATAAGCTACAGCTAGCACTGCAGTGCATATATTGTGGTGAACAGTTGACTCAAAGAGAGAGAAAGACAATAGTTGAACAGTTTTGAACAAATTAATTGTTTAAAAAAATAAAAGAGAGATAGAGAGAGAGCTAGCTATATTTTGTTGTATTTTTTTTCACTTACTTAGTTAGCAAATGCAGCTAGCTAGTTTAGCCTACTGAAACACACGTCTCAAAACAGAGGGGGATGTTATGTTAGCTAGCTGACTATGGCTGTCCAACACTGGAACTATTCCAAGTCAATGTAAGCTTTTGATTTGATTAATTTATTGCCACTGGGTCGGCCGGGTAACTGCTTATTAACTGCTGGCTGACTGTACACTGTACTGCATGATTGTAGCGGGCTTACTAACGCGTCAGTTTTAGTAACTGTGTTGACTATGAAGTTAGCCAATAATGGTGACAACGATGTAGGCTGTGTGTAGAGGTTAGCGGTTATGATATGAAGGTTTGGCTTGGAAAGGTTTCTTCACCTGGTCACAAAGAGCTGTTGTGTTGTGCAATGAAGTCCACAAGCGAAGGGAAATGGTGAGAGGAGGAGAGCGCATAGATGCAAGAAGGAATTATATAATGAGCAAAGTGATCATGCTGTTTGTATATGATGCTATGAAAGTGAACTGTGTTTGCGGGAGATCAGGTGTGTATTCATTTCGCCGATTCTGTTGAAAAACTGTTCTTAAACGGAAGCTACGGAACTAAACAGGGATAAAAATACATTAATTTGCAACTAATAATTACACCCTAGATCAGCTAGATGCAAGCAAGAGTGTGCAAGGCAGTATTGAATGTACCACTGTCACCTTGATTACTCACATTTTCTCTCGATCTGTGCACCTATGTTGTAACCTTTAATTCATAGGTTAGGTTGTAGCAACCTCATGATGGGTACAGGGAAAATTTGAGTATCATGTAGTAGCCTAAACCTATTGATGTTACATTGAGCTGGGGGAATGGAATATGAATGACA
Organism: Oncorhynchus masou masou; assembly: GCF_036934945.1. Lineage (NCBI taxonomy): Eukaryota > Metazoa > Chordata > Actinopteri > Salmoniformes > Salmonidae > Oncorhynchus > Oncorhynchus masou. The sequence goes on along the minus strand of NC_088226.1, from coordinate 10,653,230 downwards.
GTCGTCCAACATGCTATAATAGAAATAAGGCCATGCTCATAAAAAGAAAAATCTAATAATCTTGCTCTCTCATTCTAAACAGCACCGATCGCCACTGGTATCAGGAATTGTCCACCACATCCAGCCAACTTGATACAATTGTGTGGAAGCATTGGAGTCAACATTGGCCAGCATCCCTGTAGAACGCTTTCGCCAACTTTTCGAGTCCATGCCCCGATGAATTGAAGCTGTTCTGAGGGCAAAAGGGGGCGCTACTCAATATTAGAAAGGTGTTCCCAATGTTTTGTACACTCAGTGTAAACTTAACCTCCCAAAAGGCTTAAATGCTTAATTACTAACATCATGAGTAATTGCAGCTGCGTTGGTCCCCACTGGTCTCCTCTATTTTAGTCTTTTATCATTAGAACCTTTTTAGGAATGTGAAATGGAAATAGACATTTAAATAAACACCAGAGACATGCTTTCATTGCTTTATAAGGGGGTGTTGAAAACCTGTGGAGAAATGTAATGGACAAAGATAGCCAACACACTGAACTGACACAGACAGATGCAGCCAGAGAGGATGGATGCATTGGTGTTTCTCTCTGGATGACAACGCACCGAAATGCTGACCATCCTCCCTTTCGGGAGCCACAGAAACCACTGGCAGGTTACCAAGAGTGACCCTCTGGAAGCATCAGACATTTACTGCTTTTGTGAGGCAGGGCTGCATATCATCAGAGGTCATGACCTTTGATGTGGGGGCTGGGTTCATTGGTGGGATTTTGTCATGTTCGGCATTGTACTCACGCTCAGCACTGTTTGACTAACCAATATGATAACACAATAGATTATTGGTAGTAGCTCCTGGTTACGAACAGATTTTGTTCAAAATAAGTGATCAAGGGTAGACCTAGGTCATTAGCTCATAATGTTTGTCCTCTCTTGGATTAAACTGTTGCTACTTTTTAGAGTGTCCAGAGTGTCCATATTTTGACCGATGGGTAAAAATAATATGTTAATTGTGATGATGATCCTCTAAGAAAACAAATGGTCCAAGCCTCGTCTTTCTCATAATCTGTTCAAAACTTATTGAAGTTTTTACCCTGGTAGGGTGGTCAAAATTAGGGAAATAGCATGGCGTTAGCTAGGTCAGATGCTGTGCGAGAATTAAGGGCTACCTCTGAACTTGTCATCTTTCTCCTCAAATCTGGAGGACATAAAACAGTATAAAGGTAACATAGGTATCGATTTTGAGACATGACATTTATTCATATTTTAGTATACGCTGTTCATATTAATGCGAAGTTCCTGTTCTTTTTCAAAAACTTCTCACAAAAACAAGTGTATCAATAGTTAGGTTTCCATCCAATTGGCGACAGATTTTAATGCAAAAATTCTAAACTCTGCATAAAAACAATATGCACATTTCCCTACCAGAGATGTTTCCATCAAATTGACTTGTTGCGGATAAAAGGCTGTGTGTGATGACATAGTGCACATAAAAAATACTTTTTGCAGTTAAATTCCCATGTGTTCCATCATTCTCTACTGATGGTTTTCTCACAAAAAATTGTGCGATATAGCAAGTGTGCCCACTCTGGTATTGGCACGTGTGCGTGCTGTTGGCTAGAGGGCGCGCAGAGCCAACATGATAAGATTATTATGGACAAAAAAGCAAGATTATTTTTATTTGTCAAACAGTAGACAAGCATCGATGATCATGTCACCAGAATAAGACCCTCGATATTTATTGGAAAGGAGCATCTATCGTATTTTGTATTGTCAACATTTGGAACGTTTTTCAAAACAAATTCTGTTTCCATTGGGCCTGTCATGAGATTTGTTTTATCCGACATGCACTTTACTCGCATAAAAAGGTTGGATGGACCTTAGTTTCTGTGAAATGTCAACAGAGCACATAGGATACCCCAAGCTTTTTATTTTCAAATCCTTCTACATTTAATTCAACTCGAGTAATTCTAATTTTGCTATGTGCAACCTGCTGAAGACTATGTCAACTAAATGTAAAGTCCTCAAAAGTTTTGGCGATAAAGCTGCACAGCTCTGTCAACAGAGCTGTCAACTGCGTTTATTTTCAGCAAACTTAGCATGTGTAAATATTTGTATGAACATAACAAGATTCAACAACTGAGCCATTAACTGAACATGTTCCACAGATGTGACTAACAGAAATGGAATAAGGTGTCTCTGAACAAAGGGGGGGTCAAAATCAAAAGCAACAGTCAGCATCTGGTGTGGCCACCAGCTGCATTAAGCACTGCAGTGCATCTCCTTCTCATGGACTGCAACAGATTTGCCAGTTCTTGCTGTGAGATGTTACCCCACTCTTCCACCAAGGCACCTGCAAGTTCCCGGACATACCTGGGGGGAAGGCCCTAGCCCTCACCCTCCAATCCATCAGGTCCCAGACGTGCTCAATGGGATTGAGATCCGAGCTCTTCGCTGGCCATGGCAGAAAACTGACATTCCTGTCTTGCAGGAAATCACTCACAGAACGAGCAGTATGGCTGGTGGCATTGTCATGCTGGAGGGTCATGTCAGGATGAGCCTCCAGGAAGGGTACCACATGAGGGGGGAGGATGCCTTCCCTGTAATGCACAGCATTGAGATTGCCTGCAATGACAACAAGCTCTGTCCAATGATGCTGTGACACACTGCCCCAGACCATGATGGATCCTCCACCTCCAAATCGATCCCGCTCCAGAGTACAGTCCTCGGTGTAACACTCATTCTTTCAACGATAAATGCGAATCTGACCATCACCCATTGTGAGACAAAACCGCGACTCGTCAGTGAAGAGCACTTTTTGCCGGTCCTGTCTGGTCCAGCAACGGTGGGTTTGTGCCCATAGGCGACTTTGTTGCCGGTGATGTCTGGTGAGGACCTGCCTTACAACAGGCCTACAAGCCCTCAGTCCAGCCTCTCTCAGCTTATTGCGGACAGCCTGAGCACTGATGGAGGGATTGTGCATTTCTGGTGTAACTCCGGCAGTAGTTGTTGTCATCCTGTACCTGTCCCGCAGGTGTGATGTTCGGATGTACCGATCCTGTGCAGGTGTCGTTACACCTGGTCTGCCACTACGAGGACGATCAGCTGTCCATCCTGTCTCCCTGTAGCGCTGTCTTAGGCAGCTCACAGTACGGACATTGCAATTTATTGCCCTGGCCACATCTGCAGTCCTCATGCCTCCTTGCAGCATGCCTAAGGCACATTCATGCAGATGAGCAGGGACCCTGGGCATCTTTCTTTTGTTTTTTTTCAGAGTCAGTAGAAAGGCCTCTTCAGTGTCCTAAGTTTTCATATTTGTGACCTTAATTGCCTACCGTCTGTAAGCTGTTAGTGTCCTAATGACCGTTCTACAGGTGCATGTTGTTTATGGTTCATTGAACAAGCATGGGACACATGCAAAGCATGTTTAAACCCTTTACAATGAAGATCTGTTAAGTTCTTTGGATTTTTATGAAATATCTTTGAAAGACAGCGTCCTGAAAAAGGGACGTATCTTTTTTTGCTGAGTTTATTAGGTTACAAAATCTGACTTTTTGTCTATTTAATGTCCCACAAACTGAGCAATCGGGGAGAAGGCCCTTGGTCAGAGAGGTGACCAAGAACCTCCAGAGTTCCTCTGTGGAGATAGGAGAAACTTCCAGAAGGACAACCATCTCTGCAGCACTCCACCAATCAGGCCTTTATGGTAGAGTGGCCAGACGGAAGCCAGTAAAAGGCACATGACAGCCTGCTTGGATTTTTGCTAAAAGCCATCAAAAGACTCTCAGACCATGAGAAACAAGATTCTCTGGTCTGATGAAACCAAGATTGAACTCTTTGGCCTGAATGCCAAGCATCACATCTGGAGGAAACCTGGCACCATCGCTACGGTGAAGCATGGTGGTGGCAGCATCATGCTGTGGGGATGTTTTTCAGCGGCAGGGACTGGGAGACTAATCGAGGCAAAGATGAACGGAGCAAAGTACAGTGAGATCCTTGAGGAAAACCTGCTCCAGAGCCCTCAGGACCTCAGACAGGGGTGAAGGTTTACTCAAGCACACAGCCAAGACAACGCAGGAGTGGCTTTTGGACAAGGATCTGAATGTCCTTGAGTGGCCCATCCAGAGCCCGGACTTGAACCTGATCGAACATCTCTTGAGAGACCTGAACATAGCTGTGCAGCAACGCTCCCCATCCAACCTGACAGAGCTTGAGAGGATCTGCAGAGAAGAATGGGAAAAACTCCCCAAATACAGACCCAAGAAGACTTGAGGCTGTAATCACTGCCAAAGGTGCTTCAACAAAGTACTGAGTAAAGGGTCTGAACACTTATGTAAATGTGATATTTCAGTTTTTTATTTGTAATACATATGCAATTTTTTCTAAAAACCTGTTTTTGTTTTGTCATCGTGGGGTATTGTTTGTAGAAGCTTTAATCCTTTTTAGAATAAGGCTGTCACATAACAAAATGTGGAAAAAGTCAAGGGGTCTGAATACTTTCTGAATGCACTTGCTCTTTAAAAACGTGTCTACCCGTGTAATATCAAAGGTTTGACTTTGACCTGACATGACTTTCTTCAGATATAAGATAACTCCGAGAATAAACAAAAGAAAGCAGTGCTGGCCTCCTGAGTGGCACAATGGTCTAAGACACCGCATCGCAGTGCCAGCTTTGCCACTAGAGATCCTGGTTTGTTTCCAGGCTCTGTCGCAGCCGGCCGTGACTGGGAGACCCATAGGGCGGCGGTGAACAATTGGCCCAGCATCGTCTGGGTTAGGGGAGGGTTTGGCCGGCAGGGATGTCCTTGTCCCATCGTGCTCTAGCAACTCCTGTGGTGGGCTGGGTGCATGCACGCTGACACTGTCGCCAGGTGTACGGTGTTTCCTCTGACACATAGGTGTGGCTGGCTTCCGGGTTAAGCGGGCATTGTGTCAAAGAAGCAGTGCGGCTTGGTTGGGTTGTGTTTCAGAGGACGCGCGGCTCTTGATCTTGCCTCTCCCGAGTCCGTACAGGAGTTGCAGAGATGGATACCACAAAGAAAAAGAAAAGGGGTAAAACTAAATTTTTTAAATTAAAATTAAAACAACAGTGCTGAATATTTTATCACATTGATTCACAACAACAGAAGGTTCTGCCTACTGTACGTTTGGTCTGCACACAACACACAGGTTTCATACAGGGTGTGCTTGTTAGTGTTTGGAGACTTGTGAGGGTCAGTGTTAGTGTTAGGGTTATTTAAAAGGTTCCCCCTGGATGTTGCTGCATGTCTGAGTTGGGTTGTCTGGGAGTCTAGAGGTTTTCACTATGTGTTTGTGTCTGGAGGTGCTGCGTAGACAGATTGTATAAACAGAACTGTTTGAAGATATTTGTCTCTTTCAGAGTGAGGTGGAAGACCCACGCTTTAAATCAACGTGTAGGGGAGCCTCAGCCTGAACAAAAGTTGAACATAACAGGGAAGAGAAGGGTGACAACAGGCTAAACATCCACAGACCTCTTCAATGTTGGTGAGTCCTTTGGTGTGGATAATTAGTCCGCCAACCCCCGCAGAGGGGGTGACACCCATAACACTCCCACCCAACCTGTACCTCATCCTCACTGGCCGCTGGGCTCCTAAATCCTGGTCGTAAAGTGAGGGACCCTGCTGCATAGGGAGGTCACAAAATGTCACTGCCAATCAAGCAATGGCAATCCCCTATTCTCCACTTTATGTCCTGCCTTTGTCCAAGTGCCTGTACTACTTTAATGAGATTTGGTGACAAACACTTCCCTTGGGGTCTCTTTGTACAAGCTGAGGACACAGAGAAGTGGATATCACACAGAGGTTGTTCTTGGTCCATTGAATCTCAAACGTTGCTTTGTCGCACGAAGTCACACTTCATGGACAAAATTGATTTCTTTACAGTCTTACGGCTCTTTTTTTAAATGTTGGGGATCATAATCTTTACATTTCAACACTTGAAGTTGAACAATACCTTGAGAGTGGACGGCCTCTCTCAAAATCCGATATTCCTTCAGATGTGAGTGCCATGTAGCACAGTTAACACTTGGACAGGTCCCCCTCCATATTTAATCCACCACAGCTATAACAGCCCCAGCAGGAGAGACTGAAGCATGTGTGGCACAAGAGGAGGGGGGAGGAGCAGGCGGAGGAAGAGGAGGAGGGGGAGATGGATCAGTCGGCCCCTGTAGAGAGGAGATCTCACCTCAGATCTGCTTATCTTGCAAAGGGAAAATGAAGGTCTCAGACTGTTTAGCAGTAATGCAACTGAAATACCCTGCTGGTTTTCCAACCTATTGTTTTGATTACCATTGATACGTTCAACGAGTGCTTGGATTATTATTTGACTGTCTCATTTTGAAACAACTGAGCTCAGCCAGATGTGCTGGGGAACCAGACAAAACAACAGTCATAGCCTTGACATGGTAACACAACATGGGAGAATAGAGTCGAGACTACACAAGAAATAGTCACATATTAACACCATGTGAATATTTGTTCTTCTGCACATTGGTTTAGCTTGGCATAGAACTGTAAATAAAGGGCAATTGTTGTAAGCCAATCAATGTAAGTCGATCACTGTCGGGTTTGTCTGCGTAATTATGACTGTCATACACACATAAAAAAAGAAACCTTGGTAAATTATATTAGCAAAAGCATTCTTTTATCCAGGATAAAAAGCCACATGTTATGACCAGCATGTTAATCCAATGAACACAGGAGCTTTCTCAGAACAAGAAAACAGTGTATAAAGTCAATATTACTGCCCACATATTTCTGTGGAACATTATACGTTAGACTGAAATGGAACCAGCACTGATGTGTATAAAGACTAGCCTCCACATATAGGATGACATACATGCAATATGCACACACACACACGTTTTCTTCCTTATATGTGTCAATAGGGTGGCATGAAAGTTCCTTCTAATGTAGATTCACCTTGGTGAAGACATAAGGAGACACATAAGCTTGGTGAAGACATAAGGAGACAGATACGCTTGGTGAAGACATAAGGAGACACATAAGCTTGGTGAAGAAATAAGGAGACACATACGCTTGGTGAAGACATAAGGAGACATACGCTTGGTGAAGACATAAGGAGACACAATTGTTTTTCCCTTTTTTGGATATTAAAAGGTTGGGTTGTTGGATCAGGTAAGACTTGCCCATAAGCATTTAGGCTCATGGCCAAGTTTTCCCATAAACCTGTAAATGTTACAGTTTTGAATGGAGTAGGTGAACCAGATCTGGGACAAACATAGCGGTGCAGGGTGTCTTGGGTGAAACCCTAAGAAGTATCTATGGGATTGAGTTTCAACACACACAATGCAATGCCACATGATCCCAACGCTGCCACCATCTGTAGATATATACGTGTGAGAAATTCCCTCTTTGCCTTTATTTTTGGGATCGTGCTGCTACTGATATACAGTAGATACGATTAATTAATTTAATTAGTTCCCCCCTCAAGAGATTTGTTAGTGCTCGCCTAAGATTACCCAGCACCCCATCTGGCCCTAGTCAGAACACATGGCCAGAGTCACACCACAGATTTGAGGGGGAAAAACAGGACTCCAGAAACCATGGCTCTTATCCCACACACTGGTCGTCAGGGGATTGATGTTAAAGGACTTTGCCCCCTCTTTTTATGACAATCTGCAAATAACATTTTCTCCGAGACAGACAGACAAACTCAGGAGAGAGTGCCCTGTTTACTTTCTTACCAAAGCTAGTTTGGATATGGTTGTTACCCTATCAAGTGTGAATCTGTTTTTCCCATTTCAGAGATCATCCAGACGGTTTGGACTTTGGATTTTCCACTCTGTGGAGCAGAGTAATAAAACTGGAATTCCACACGTCATTTTAGACATTTATTTAAACCTCATATTTCTCCCCCTGTCCATTCTAGAACCAGGCAGTATTTTCTGAGAACATCCTCTCACATCCACCACTGTTGTTATCCATCTCCACATATATTATTCATTAGCCAACGTCCTGCTCTACTTTATAGTATACATAATAGTATGTGTATATATTTATGTGCGGTTTCAAATGTCAGTGTGTGTGCCTATAGAGGATATGTAGTATAAAAGTATACATGCATATTTGCATACTGTAATGTAAGGCTAGGTAGAGAGTATGCGCTGACCAACTGTCAAGTGTCTTCAATGACATTTTCAACCTCTCCCTGTCTGAGTCTGTAATGCCAACATGTTTCAAGCAGACCACCATAGTCCCTGTGCCCAAGAACACCTGCCTAAATGACTACCGACCCGTAGCACCCACATCTGAAGCCATGAAATGCTTTGAAGTGCTGGTCATGGCTCACATCGACACCATTATCCCAGAAACCCTAGACCCACTCCAATTTGCATACCGCACCAACAGATCCACAGATGATGCAATCTCTATTGCACTCCACACTGCCCTGTCCCACCTGGACCAAAGGAACACCTACATGAGAATGCTATTCATTGACTACAGCTCAGCATTCAACACCATAGTGCCTTCAAAGCTCATGACTAAGCTAAGGACCCTGGGAGTAAACACCTCCCTCTGCAACTGGATCCTAGACTTGCTGATGGGCCGCCCCCAGATGGTAAGGGTAGGTAACAACACATCCGCCACGCTGATCCTCAACACAGGGGCCCCTCAGGGGTGTGTGCTCAGTCCCCTCCTGTACTCCCTGTTCACTCATGACTGCACGGCCAGGCACAACTCCAACACCATCATTAAGTTTGCTGATGACACAACAGTGGTAGGCCTGATCACCGACAACGATGAGACAGCCTATAGGGAGGTGGCCGGAGACATGACCGTGTGGTGCTAGGACAACAACCTCTCCCTCAACTTTATCAAGACAAAGGAGATGATTGTGGACTACAGGAAAAGGAGGACCGAGTATGCCGAGTATGCCCTCATTCTTATCGATGGGGCTGTAGTTGTGCAGGATGAGAGCTCCTTGGCGTCACCAACAAACAAACATGATCCAAGCACACCAAGACAGTCGTGAAAAGGGCACGACAAAACCTATTCCCCTCAGGAGACTGAAAATATTTATATTTATTTTTGCTACCTTGTCAGCTCGGGGATTCAATCAAGCAAACCTTTGGTTACTGGCCCAACATTCTAACCACTAGGCTACCTGCCGCCCCTTAAATGCCTGTGTGTACCTCTGCTCCCTCCATTATAGCTGTGTGGAGGAGAGCGTTGCTCGTGTGAGCTGCAGTCCCCGTAGGTGCCACCTCAGCAGCCATTACGGAGTGAGCAGTGTGTGTGTGTGTGTGTGTGTGTGTGTGTGTGTGTGTGTGTGTGTGTGGCATTGGTGTTACATAGTAATAAAGTAAGTGCATCAGTATGCACATGTCGACAATTGGTGGATAATTGTCTGTATGTGGGGGTACTAGGACACATGGACCTCAAACTGGCTCTCCTTTCACTTCAAAACCATCTCAACTCTACCAACACATATTCATCTAACCTCAGAGAGACCCTGGCATCTGACATCTCATCTCTATAGTGAGTGCGTGAAGAGTCTAGACACAGTGTCCATTTAAATCTTACATTTTTACACAAAATCCTTTTAGCATTTTACTTGCATACTTGTGATTCTAAAATCTTTATCGGTATTTTGAGGTTATGTACACAGTAGCACTTGGTTTGTCAGAAAAGACAGTGGTAAGTAAGATAGCTAATTAGTGATTACACTGTGGTTATAAACAGACACTTAAGACAAATGGTATATGTGCAGTTGGCTGCTGTGTATCACATGATGGTCTTGTCTGAGAAAAACCAATTATTACAGTATGGACTTACAGTATGGACCTATAAGCCAACAGCTGACGTGTTTGTGCTCAGTCTTTGTACTGTCTGAACCAGTGCATACATGTCCCCTTACCTGGGGTAAGTCCTCTTTCTCACTGTGTACGTGTCAGATGTCGCCTTGTATGGGTTCTCCCTGTCAATGTGTCAAATAAGCAAAAGCTTTGTTAAACAATAAATAAATTAAAATGACAATGCATTTTGTAGACATTCCATAAGTACAAGGGATAAATTATTTATCAAAGAAATGGTAAACATCATTAATATTGATAATGACAAAGCTTTTCATTTTTGACAGTGTTTGTCCCCTGTCCTATGCATTTGGCGATTGTCCCCTGCTCCCTAGTATTTGTCTGCTAGTGGATTCTCTCTCTGTCTTCTCTCCCATATGCCCCTATCCTTCATCTTCTTATTTATCTCTCCAAATCTTTGAAAAGCTCTTTTCCCATCTCTCTCAACCATTTTCTCCTATTTTTCTCTTTCACTGCCTAGCTGTGTTTCTCTATCTCTGAGCCTGCACTACATTGCTCTGTTTCTCCCTCCTCTTCCTCCTTGTCCCTCTATACCCCTCAATTTCTGTCTCCTTCTCTGTCTCTACTTCTACCTTCTCTCACTCCCTCACTCCCTTCTCTATCTCCCTGTCTCTCTCTCTCCCTGTATCTCTCTCTCCCTGTCTCTCTCTCTCTGTATCCCTCTCTGTTGTCTCTCTCTCTCTCCTCCATGTAATTGCAGCCTGCTGCAGGGCTCTTGTACTCCTCCACAAGAGCCCTTTTGTGTGTCACACCTGGGGGGGAGGGAATCCACAGGTCTGCCATCTACTCGCCTTTCTGTCTCCTTCTCTCCATCCCACATGACCACACACTATCCTCATTGTCTTCCACTGTAGCATCTCATTCTCGCAAGGCCCAATTATCACAGTCTTTCGTATACGCACCCGAGCAACCCAAATTAACGGCCCTGTAATTATGTTGTTAGTGTAGTGTTCTCGGTGTCGAGGTGTCCTTTGCGTTTGTGGTTTGCATCACACAATGGAATGTGATGAGGAATAAAACAGCTCTTTTGATGGATCTCAGTCTCAGAGACCTGTATATTTAGAATGAAAAGGACCCAAATTGGAGCTGTGTGTGCGTGTGCGCGTGCGTGTGTGCGCGTGTGTGCGCGTGCGTGTGTGCACGTGTGTGTGTGTGAGAGAGAAATAGAAAGAGAAAGAGAGCAATAGGAACACAGGCAAACATGTTTTGTATTGCTGTCCATCTGAGTCACCTTGCCTCTCGGAACTCATTGTCTCCTTTCCTCTCTCACATGCATTGGCCCTATTCCCCACTGGAATAATATTATTGTGCTTATGCTAGCTAGCACCCTCTCCCACTGTGAGTGTTTGCTTAATTCTGGACAGACTTCAACTCCAAAATGACAGAATTTCTTGGAAAATACTCAAGATATACAGCGAACATACCAATTAGCCTGTTCAACAGCAAGAATATACCTCTAAAGGCAGTATGCCAACATTTCACTTATCAAGGACACCATGTCAGCACCAATTCTACGTGCAGGCAGGTTGACCTGAGCTTTATTTAGAGCAGGTCTGTCTGCAGCCAACCTGGGCTCCTTTTCTTCTGACATACTGAGCTTCTGACAGAGTTAAACCCTACACACCACCACAGGTCACCTGGGTCCCCACCTGAAGCCTGTCACCTGATAGGAGGAAAACACAAAGCTGGGCGGACAAGGCCAGGAAGGGCTCAAGGAATACACGTCATAGGGACACTGTGTAGGAGTCAATTAAGAACGTACATTGTCATTGAAGGAAAAACATGACTGGAGGCTGGGGAGTTCGGGCTGTAACATTGACATTTGGTGCACAATACACCATGGGTCAAGACGGTTTTCCAATATGTCATCTTTTTGGCAAATACAGCTTGTAATGTTTCCTTAATTTTTTATTGATTTATTTACATTACTATTAGGGGTGCCCCCACCCTCCAATTGACCCCTCCACTCCTGCTCTTGACCCCTTCTTGACCCCTTCTAACAAGTCTCTGCAGACAGAGTCACTCAACACTTTCTGCACAGCTCATTCCAGTTCCAAACCTCTGGCATGACAAGATCTGAATAAAGGTTCTGAGTTCCGTCTCAGCCATGACAGAGCTCAAAGGATCACGCCACAGTCAAGCCTCATACCCCACTCCACAATTAGCCAATGGAGGGAGAGAGAGAGAGGGAGAGAGAGAGAGGGAGAGAGAGAGAGAGAGAGAGAGAGAGAGAGAGAGAGGGAGAGAGGGAGAGAGGGAGAGAGAGAGAGAGAGAGAGAGAGAGAGAGAGAGAGAGAAACAGGCAGATTAAGTGCTGGGGGGACAGTCAGGGCTAAATATAGATAATACTGCAATTAAGGACCAACCGCCAAGAGAAGGAAAAACGTAGGGAGGGTGGAAGGGAATGTCTTTTGTTTTGGATGGTGGTGATGGGTGTCCAGGAGAGTTGAGCTGATTTGACCCTATGCAATACGAGGAAGATAAAGTTTGTGAAATATGCTCACAGTCATAGTTGAACCATTGCTAATCCTATTGATTTAGTTTAAACTCACCACAAGTCAATATCCAACATTTAAAACTGATTGTTACAATGCACATTTTCTGCTTATCAACTGCCATATCTGTGCCAAAGTTTATGGTACACAGTACCTCATTATCATTCTGAACTATTATGTTATTCATGTGCAGTGCTCCAGTTAATCTAGAATGTTTTTCCCTTTAATGGAAATCTGCATTTAAGTTACACATCAATAACAGAAGCTTGTTAGAAGTTCCAGTGGAGAGAGAAAAACATGTACGTCATTTCTATCTTTGATATCGTCATGGTCCATTTAAAAGTCATCTGATTTGCATGTCTCCTGCCTGTCTGTCTCAGTAATAGACTGTCCTCTTCCTCTGTGCCACCACAAACCGCAATCCCTGGTCTGCCTGAACACCCAAGCAAACACATAATTGTATGTTGATGATATGACTTCCTGTTGAAGATGGTACACTAAACGTAACATACAACACGGTAAATTCCATGTTTTCCAACTGATCCTTGACAAACAACTAAGCCTACGTCGTTTAAAAAAATGTAACCTTTATTTATTTAACTAGGCAAGTCAGTTAAGAACAAATGATTATTTACTAACGACAGCCTACACTGGGCCAATTGTGCCCCACCCTATGGCACTCCCAATCACAGCCAGATGTGTTACATTCTGGATTTGAACCAGAGACTGTAGTAAATATGATATAATATATCATCTTGCTGATGCAGTGACTTAGACCACTGTGCCTTAAGGCTGTGCATTTTTTTCGCATTGGATATTCAACATCATAACCTTTTAAAATCATATTTGACACACACAATGTATACCGCCCTCACAAAAATGTCTACTTTTCTTCCAAGTCCTATTTTCAGTAACGTCAGGCCTGTCAGGCCTGGTTGCCACAGCAACAGTTTGGTTTCCCTTGGTGATTACAGCATATATTATCTCCCTGGAGAGGTTGCTCTCCCAGTCTAAATAGTTTAAATTAGGTTTATTTTTTGCGGCTCTGTCAGGTTCAAGGGTTAAGTGACACATTTGGTGTACTCCTTTCCCTCAGTAAATGGAAGCTTTTGAAGACTGCCACCAAAAATGTTAGTAGACACTACTGTATAGAGAAACAACCAAGAACAGGTTGAGGGTATAGTTTTTCAATATCGTTTATGGGTTTTGGGAGACAAGCCGTAAGCAGTTGACCAGTTGACAAACCAGCTTATGAATCACGCAAGCCCTTTTAACTTGAAATTGTTTTCTCCAGGGTCGTCTTCTCGGGACATTTTGATCTTGAAAGGCGTGATATGAAATGGAGACCACATGAGAAGTAATGAGGACCACTTATGGGCCATTGTCATTGGCAGAGACAGGGTCAGGGTTAGGGTGACTCCCGCTTCCCCCTGCGGGCGAGAGTGTGCCATTTGTAAGCTCAAGGTCGAGGCTTGTCTTTGTGTCTCTTTGTTGTTGGTTTCCATCATCCCCATGCCTGACCCCCTCCCCTCCCTGACCCCCTTCCCCTCTCCATAACCCCCAAACCTTCTGTTCTCCACTCTCATCAGATATGCAGGAGGCTCAGCTCCCTATACCTTCCCACCCCATCCCTTCAACTACCACGATGGCACCCCCCTCCCAGAGGGATTTCCAGTCCCATATGCCCGTAGTATCAGCTGTGTTTGAACCTCTCAGCAGACCAGTATTATATCTCTGTGTGAAGGGCAGTCAAGCATATTATCTCAATATCAAATAATTTCTAGGAAACAACTAATACCTTACTGTAATAGTTTTCCATTAAAATGGTCAGAAAGAAACAAAAATGGCTTCAGATCCACTTTAGCTAACATCCGTAATGCAGTTGTTTTGATGGTATCGGAGGTGGAACTGCATTATATCTCATTATATCTGTCAAATCCACAAGTGGCTCCTTGCATTACACCTAAAGTGGATGTTGCCATTGGCTGCACGGAGTCGCATTTAACAGAAATCCCATGCAGCCTTTTTTACAAGTTGAAACACTGGAATGTGAGATGTAATCTACACCTCGCCTAGGATGATAGAAATCCTTATTATTTAGTCGATAGAATTTTCAATTTGAGCGTAATTATTTTTATATAGCCTACACTTTCTTGTTCTGAATGGGTGGGTGTGGCTTCATGACAATGATCGCAAGAGCAGCTGCTCACAGATTTAATGGCTTCAATCCAGTTCTACCTCAGTTTCACCTCTGACACTACCGAACCATCCCTTCAAATCAAATCAAATTTTATTTGTCACATACACATGGTTATCACATGTTAATGCGAGTGTAGCGAAATGCTTGTACTTCTTGTTCCGACCGTGCAGTAATATCTAACAAGTAATCTAACAATTTCACAACAACTACTTTATACACACAAGTGTAAAGGAATGAATAAGAATATGTACATATAAATATATGGATATATGGATCAGTGTAGACATCAATGTTGTTGTCCGATGCTATCCGGAACATATCCCAGTCCACGTGATCGAAGCAATCTTGAAGCGTGGAATCAGATTGGTCGGACCAGCTTTGAACAAACCTGAGCATGGCCGTTTCCTGTTTTAGTCTCTGTCTATAGGCTGGGAGCAACAAAATGGAGTCGTGATCAGATTTTCCTGAAAGGAGGGCGAGGGAGGGCTTTGTTTGCGTCACGGAAGTTAGAGTAACAATGATCCAGAATTTTTACCAGCCCGGGTCGCGCTTTTGATATGCTGATAAAATTTAGGGAGCCTTGTTTTCAGACTAGCCTTGTTAAAATCCCCAGCAACAATGCAGCCTCATGATATGTGGTTTCCAGTTTACATAGAGTCCAATGAAATTCTTTCAGGGCTGTCGAGGTGTCTGTTTGAGGGGGTATACACGACTGTGATTATAATCGAAGAAAATTCCTATTAGTAGATAATGCGGTCGCCATTTGATTGTAAGGAATTCTAGGTCAGGTGAACAAAAGGGCTTGAGTTCCTGTATGTTGTTATGATCACACCACGACTCGGTAATCATAAGGCATACACCCCCGCCCAGGGCTGGTTCCAGGCATAAGCGACATAAGTGGTTGCTTAGTGCTCCAGGCCGCCAAGGCCTGGAGACAAAATGTCGCTTAGGGCCCCCAAAAGGCTAGAGCCGGCCCTCTATCCTCTATGTGGGTGTCTGCTATTGCTAGTTAACGCTTGATCTGATCAAATCTAGACCTATTTCTTAAGCAACAAAATTTGAGGTTTGGAACTCTCTTTGTTATTGGTCTACATTAAATGATGATGTCACCAAGCAGCAACTATCAGGAAATAACACGGATCAAATTTATTCACACTTTTACAGTGTTAGTTTCTTCCGCTGTTGTACAATATGATACAAAACACAGGCAAACACAGAATTTCGACTGCACTGGCCCTTTAAATAGTGATTGAATAAATCCCTGTGATTTGCCTATGCTGTTTGAAACTAACAAAGGGAAAAATTTAATTCAAGTCTGGGGATAAATATTTGGTCTTCAAATGCATTTTTTTATTTCCAGACATATTGTGGTGGTTCTAAGGAATGCAAAACTTCTGAATTTAATCTCAACAGTTCGAGCAGACATTTTCAAGTTGCTGAAAGTACTGAAGAATCACTAATGCATTTCCCTCACATATTCCTAAAATGAATATAGCTATTTCTCTTTGATCAAAACAACATTATTTACCCCTTGATGGACATTAATTTGCTGAAGGCCATCATCAAGGCTTCAAAGTTGTTTAGAAGCTAAGATTGTATGTCCAGACGTAAATAGAATCTTCTGTATATTGTGTATTGTGTTGTTTTCTATTGTCATTACAGATGTAGGATCTTAATTTGAGCCAGTTTGCTACAGCAAGAAAAGAATCCTGCAGCAACAGGAATTGTGAATTATTATGTGGATTATAATTAACTGAACATTTTTGTAGGGATTGATACATTTTTCGTTAGGACAAATCAAGTCTGACATTTTAAACTGGAAATTACAAACTTTAGAAGCCTTTTAAAACCTTGAATACACTACAAGGAAAATTCTCAGCAACAAAAGAGTGATCAAATTAAGATCCTACATCTGTATGTACGTTTTCTGCCCAGGAATTGCAGTCTTCTGCAACACTAATATTATGTGCACCACATTGAATCACATGGGTGCTTCCGTTTTTGTTTGATGAGATGTACCAGTAGGACACAGGGCTATTGTTAACCTGTCCTTGAATCATGAACTCAATACCGGAACAAACTGGAGTTAGTAGAACTGTTGTTCTAGATAAGAAAGTTCTGTAAAAACACAAAGATCACAAAATAGGGTCAGTCAACACTAAAAACATCGAACTCCCATACGCACACTACGTATTTACAGTCTAGTATGGTACCAACTATATGTGTTGCTATGTTGTGTTGGGTCTTACTGGCTCCTCTGAGGGACAGTGGAGGGGGATTCTGGGCCTGGGAAGCAGTTCTAACAGATGAACTCAACAGCCACAAGTGACCGGTGCTTTAGGAAACGAGGGAGGGGTCTGTGTGAGAGGTGTGTGGTTGTGAGGGCCACTCAGTGGAGTGACATGGGTTTTAGCTTTGAGACGTACTCTTCCAATTAACCGGCTCTTAACTCACTTTCAAGATGTGCACATTTAGACCACAGCAGGTTTTTTTTCAGATGGAATGTGCAGTACAATAACCCTGTGTTTATGATAAATTGATATGACCTTTTTCCTTATGAAAGCAAAATCATTAAAAAATCATTAAAACCTCTAACTCATACATCGCAAGAGACACCATTTCCTTTCAGTCAGATGGAATGTTCTTGTCACTACATTTAGCTCTCTACCAAACATTTCCTATAGACTTGACAGGCAAACTGAAAAGTATAGCTTCAGAAATGTGGGAAACTGCAGTGGTCTATCTCAAATGTACATCTGTTGTCCAGTGCAGTGGTAAGATAACGAATGTGTTAACCATCCACCACAGTCCCCAGGTCTCTTACCAAGTGTCTGGTAAAAACATTTCTCCTGCGACTAAAACAAAAACACTGCTGCAACTGTCCAAAGAAAACAAGTCCACAAGTCCCATCCTGCCCGGTCCACCATGGCTATACTTAGACAGTCTGTTGAATGGATCTCAGCGAGACAGAGCAACATCAGGACTGATAATCAGGGCCTTGGCGGCTGGGCGCTGGCTGGGGAATGTGATTGTTTACAGGGGAATGGAATGAGGGGATTGGAGGCAGTTACGCAGGTATAGTAAAAACCCAATAATGCTCCCAGAGCAACCATAACACAGCAAAGTAAAAGTAATGTATGCAAGAATGCCAGAGAGAGTAAACAGAACGCTGTTACTAAACCTTTGCTCAATGTATATTCTGTATACCCAGATTTAGAATGTCACGTTATGACAATTGGAAACCATGTGTAAGATGCACAGGAATGTTACTTAATAACTAACCTAACGTTAGCTTAGCATAAAATAGCCTAAAAACCTGCCTGACTAACCTCTCTGTAAGCTTAGGACCCTGGGACTGAACACCAACTGGATCCTGGATTTCTTGACGGGCCGACCCCAGGTGGTGAGGATAGGCAACATCACCTCCGCCATACTGACCCTCAACACTAGTGCCCCACAGGGGTGTATGCTTAGTCCCCTCCTGTACTCCCTGTTCACACCCCCAGCACCATCATTTTGCTGACGACACGACGGTGGTAGGTCTGTTCACCGGCGACGATAAGAGGTCAGTGACTTCCTAAACGTATTTAGGCTTGCCATAACAAAGGGGTTGAATACTTACTGACTCAAAACATTTCAGCTTTTTCTTTTTTAATTCATTTTATTAACATTTCTAAAAACATAATCCCACTTTGACATTATGGGGTTCAGGATGTAACACAACAAAATGTGGAAGAAGTGAAGAGGTGTGAACACTTTCTGAAGGCACTGTAGCTTCTTTCTCATGTTCTTCTGATTTTCATCTCTTGTGTTTTTGTTCTACCTTGTGTTATTTTTAGTGCTACCTTGATATTGATCACTGCATTGTTGGGTTTGGAGCTTGCAAGAAGGGCATTACACTGTACTTGTGCACGTGCCATTAAACATCGAAACCTGTAGGGAGCAGCTGAAATGCAGGTTTTCTGGAAGAGAAGAATGAACCAGGTGGTATTTGTGGTGAGTCAACATGGGGAGGAGAAAACAAACAATAGTAACACAGTTTGTCGGGTTCCTTTAAGAAAACAATGGTATCATCAAAGTTGTGAAATACCATTTAGGTGAGATTGTAGACTGCATTGTGTTGTCAGAAGTGTGTGTGTTGTGTGTGTGTGTGTGTGTGCGTGTGTGTGACAATCCTTATCTTTTTTAAATAGAGATTGGGCTGAGGGACTAGGGCTCCTAGTCAACTATCACACAGATTTTTACCCAACACACAGTCTTGGAGAGTCAGCAATTGTCTTTCATTTATTAAATGTTTTATTTCACCCCTATTTAACCAGGTAAGTTGACTGAGAACACATTCTCATTTACAGTGATGACCTGGGAAATAGTTATAGGAGAGAGGAGGTGGGATGAATGAGCCAATTGGAAGCTGGTGATAATTTGGTGACCATGATGGTATGAGGGCCAGATTGGGAATGTAGCCAGGACACCGGGGTTAACACCCCTACTCTTATGATAAGTGCCATGGGATCTTTGGTGACCAAAGAGAGTCAGGACACCCGTTTAACGTCCCTTCCAAAAGACGTCACAACACAGAGCAATGTCCCCAATCACTTCCCTGGGGCATTGGGATATTTTTTGGGGACCAGATGGGCACAGTGGCCAAAAACAGATTGATAACTTATTTTCAATGTTACAGCAATGGATGTCACCAAATCATTTTTCTGATGTGACTGGTGATCTACATCCTTGTTCAAATATGTACTTAATCACCTTTCAGACAAAAACATTCCACAGCACTTCACACTGTGTGTTTAACCTACCTCGCACACCACCACCAATAGCACCCAGCTGAGTGATGCAACCTGCTTGTTTTGTTGTTATAGAGAGAAGGAACCCGTATGCCCTCTCAACAGGGTGATCTTGTTCGTCAGGTCTGTGCCTTGTCTGTGCAGTGTGGCATGAACAGTCCAAACTGTACCAGGCTACACAGCGCAGTGAATTCTCAAGTCATGCCAACACCTAGTTTACAAACATTCTCAACATACCAAATGACACCATGGCATTGTGAATAGGAAATGAGGTCACTAAAGTCTACGAGGTAACCCTTATGATGGCATGAGGCTGTGTAATATGTTATTACATCTGTCCCCAAACCTAGCATTGCAGTAGTCATGTATAATTAGACAATAACATCCAGTCATGAATGTAAAACCATAAGAAGAACGTAAATATAGTTGATACAGCCAATGAAACACTTCATGCACATCATGCTTGTTTGCTGACTATCAACAACAACTTCAATCTAACAAAGATCTGTGTGCTTCAAAAATGAGAACTCTTCATGACTTTGTAGAAAACAATGAAAGGATCACTTTTTTCTAAAAGCCTTTGACTACCCAGGAAGGATTAACACAAAATACAAGTCTCCCTGGCATCTGCTTGGCAAATGATTCATCCGAACGTGATCCATCCCCCATGCTGGTTGCTAGTAGCACCGCCCACAAGACAGAGAACAAGGATAGACTTGAAGCTGCTGCTGCTTTCATGCCGTGGGTGTTCCCT